>NC_056740.1:32455659-32500659 GCF_019279795.1 Protopterus annectens
TCAGCCAATCCACAGCCCCCCAGCTCTGTGAGTGGGTGAAAAGCAAAACAAAAAAATAAATAACCACTGAATGCAAGTGTCTTTCTGTCCTGGCATATTGGTACAGAAAAAAAGGCTGCCTCTCAATCCCCCCCCAACACTCTGCACCCAGTGCAATTGCTCCCTTCCCTTGCTATGCTTCTGAGACCCAATAATACTTCATATTGTTGCCTGTTCAGATGAGAACTAACATATTTTTGCCATAGAAGACGTAACTAATATTTTGAATTTATATGGAAATTTCTTTAAAACCCTTAACAATAGCATTCCTGTTGACATCATGTATTTGGATGTCTCTAAGGGCTTTGGCCCCATATCTCACAATGAAATACTTGGCATATTAACAACTTTTGGAATTACTAGACATCTTTGTAAATGGGTTGAAAACAGAGCTGTGCTCAAGAAGGGTAAAGTTAAACAATATTTACTTCACATCTTGAATAATAAAATTAGGTGTTTCATAGACTTCTATAATCTGCTCTTTTTATTTAATGTTTATATGTCAACTTTTCTATTAACACCACACATACTGACATCAAAATCTGTGCATGACGCTAATATGGACTTTCCCTGTTAGCACCCACTTATATAAAAAAACAAAACAAAAAATGTTCCTCTCTATAAACAGCTGCCAGCTCTATCTACCATATTATTACCCTGCCATCCCAAAGGAGCACCCCTGCTCTATCCTTGGAAAGGCCAAATGCCTCCCAGTTGAACACAGATCTCCTGCTTGGCTTTACTCTGCAATTAATTATGCAATCTTTTTCTTTTCTTTTCTGGCCAAGCTGACAAGGGCAACATATTACATTTTACATCCTCTTCCTTCCTACACCACTAGCCTTCAAACTTCTTTTACTAAGACTCACCTACCTAACCAATCTCATTCTCCAATTTAGTTCCCAAACTCCTGGATTCCTATTTTTTCTAAAGTAAGAAACCTTTACACATACTATGACATTAGATCAGCTCTAACAAGACATCTTTAACACAATCTGCCAGATGCAAATGTACACTCAAATGTCAGTCAACTTGAAATCTCTCCACTAATGCCTTTCTTGCTAACCAGCTATCCATGTTAGGCTCATATCCTTTTGTCACTGTTGATACCACACCTTTTTCTACTCATGTTTATAAACCTGTTATTTTCCTTTATTTATCATATCTTAATCAACCATGTTAACTCTTTCCTTTTTCCAGCTCAGTATTATATAGTGTAAATAGATCTCAGTCAATACTAAATCTCATTTGTATACTTTTAAATTGCTTTATAGTAATTTACATTCTTCACTTATATATGCATGTCTTTTACATATGTATGAAGCTATGTCAAAATACTGTTGTCTTTTACCATTCTGAACTACTTACTATGTTATTTCAGTGTTGTCTTGGGTATGCATCCTTGACTGGGAATGTACAAGGTGTACTTGGATCAGTGCCACCCTACTGCGATAAACAAATTCAGATAAACACAAAAGTAAATAAATAAATAATTATAAACTGAAACAGAATGGAAATTTGTAAATATGTATATTCTAGAAAAATTGTGACTGACAGAGAATATGACTAGTAATTTTGACTAGTAACACCATAGTCCCCAAAAACAAACATCATTTAGCAACTAAATACAGAGTGACTGCTTTTCCTTTTATATTTATAAAGAAAACATACATTTCACACCCATTTTATGGATATAATGGTAACAAAAAACATAAAGAGACATATGTGACCTTGTCAACAAAACAAAACCAAGGTTTAGAAGACACCATATATGTTAAACAATGTAGTAACTGATGATGCCGATGTATGCTTAGTGTGAGTGCAGAAAACAATAATTTACCATATAACCTAGGTAGGCAAATCAGCAATATTAGTCTGTTATTTGTATTCTGCTCACACACAGTTTGTATAGATGGAGAAAATGTTTTCTTTTCTTGTCAAAGCTTACATTAGTCAAGATGACATGCACAAGTCTCATAGGAATAAGCAGTGATTAGCTACACCTGATGGCAATGTATTGATTCTGACACGACACTGCAGTTACTTACTGGAGGCCTAAAATATATGAGCATTGTTTGTAGTGACAATGCTGTATGTGTGTGCGTGTATGTGCATGACAGAGAGACAGAGAGAGAAACAATGTTCTAGAGAAAGCATATTGACGTGATTGTAAGAGTACATAAACTGGCAAGGCTAATTTTCATTCTAATGGCTGCATGAATTAGCAATATTTGAAGAAGGAAAACATGCCAATATTATTAGCTTGGTGTAGATAAGTAATGTGTGTATATAGCTTTCCACTGAATTGAGAATATATAAATCATGCACTGTAGCTGTTGTAAAGATAGCAAAACACCCTGCATCCATCAAAGTTATACCTACATTCTTCTGTCACACACACTTTCTCAAAAATGATGGCAGTACTGCTAACCTCTGTGAACTTGTCAACTCTCTTTACCAAAGAAGAGCAGGATCCCATTTGACAGAAACTGCCCTTTAAATGGCATTTGATGAGACATATTTACAAACAGTTCCTAAGCAATGCTACATATCACATTAAAAATTTTATCAACATGGCTGAGTAATCTGGGATTAGGTTATTACAATTCAGCACATATTTTCATGAAGGAGCCTTTTAATTCACATTAAGTTTTGAAGTATTCATCTTTTTTTGCAACAGTTTATATGGGTAACTCCACTCTAACTCCAGTGTAGCATAACTCCTAATATGGCATTCACAATTGTCATTACATCTCAGCAGCTCAGCCACCAGTTGTCTCAGGCAAGTCACTGCACACATTCTTGTACATCATTAAAATGAGATTGCGTATATTTAGCTCTGTCAGTTCTCACAACATAAATTTCAGTATATACACCCATATTAATGCTGTAACAGTAACAGGAACATTTTTTGTTTGCTAGATGAACTGTACCAAAGCCAGCAGAGCTATCACATGCTGCTTTTTATGATCCATAAATTATATGGACATATGTATACTAATGATTTTTATTACTGCATTTATATATTGGCTTGCTAGTCAAAATAACACACTATATGTGATTCTGAGTATTACATTACGCAGAGCTTGGATGGGGCAGCAAAGTACTCTGATTGTCTCTAGTGAATCACTGACGACTTCAGGCAAGGACTTCCTTTCCAAAGGCTTATTGATCAGCAGACTTTGATGATAGGAAACCTGTAATGGAAGCCAGTGCACAGTCCAGCAATTATTTTTAAAGAAAGCCTGTGCTACAATATGGGTATACAAGTGGGATTCTGTGTCATCCCAGCATGTCTGCAGTATCTAGTCAGGGATTACTGCAACTATGGCTTTGAGCCTTATCTTCCAGAAGGACTGTCATTGAAATTTCTTTGTCTTATTGGTACCATCTGTTTCTGAACCAGGATCAGTGGGGTAACATTTAATAATCCAGTTCTTGTGCCTCGGCCTGCTAGGTATGCATGTTTTGTAGACCAGCAATTAAAATAGGAAGGAGAACTAGACAACATTTTAGAAGTACACACACACAAAACCAATAGAACAAAAAGTCAGTACAGAGAAGACCGCAACCACGCTAGAACACTAGTTGTCACGCTAAAACTCTTCTTTATTAATGCAGACACAATACACATTAACCTTTTCATCAATCCTCTTGCTTGACTTCATCAGATAACAAAAGTAAAAACAAACCCAGTTTAAATAATCATGTGAACAATGAATCAATTAAACAATAAATCCTTAAAAGGGCTGCTACCACTGACTCCAAAACATTTATTTAAATACATCTTTTGTGCATTATTAAAATAAAATTGATGTTTTTTTAAAAAGTTGGCTTATTAATATAAGTGCTTAATACAAAGTAAAATCAAAAAAATTAAAAAAAAAATTTTTTTTTTAAAAATTCTTTAAAAAATAAAAAGTGCTCGGATACTCCTGATGCATATTCATTTTACGATTGTTAATTTAATTAAAATTAAAATTACTATTACATTGCATATAAATAATAATCCTCCTTTTAAATGAATTCCTGTTGTGATAAAAAACTCAAAAGTAGCCCTCTTCATATTTTCCCGACTCTTAACTTAAGAAGTGGGACAATGGAAATTGTATCATTTAAACCAGGGAACCTGTTGGCTTCTAATGTTATCTGCCAACAGGTTTCCTTATGTTCAAGTTTTGTCTCTCACACACGCACACACACACACACACACACACACACACACACACACACACACACACACACACACACACACACACACACACACACACACACACACAACATATCTATAGGGATGGAGAAGTGTATGTGTGTGTTTCTGTGTGCGTAGGTATTAAAACTGCTGCTGGATATCACATATGCTTTCAGGCAAATCAGTCTATTTTTCTCTCAATCTCTCTCTCTCTCTCTCTCTATATATATATATATATGGGTATACTTTCCTACAATGAAAATTCATTTTTTCAAAATGGGAAAGTACATCCCCACTTAAGCGAAAGTGCACTTTAATAAAAGTGCAGTTTCGCTTTAGCTCACTAGACCGAACCTACCGCACCACAATGGAGGACATTGTAAAACGGGCTATGTCCACCACTGTGGTGCAATAGTCACAGATCTTAAGGTTAGGGCGTGGGTCAAAGTAAGGGGATATCACTACTAACTCTCCCCTTACCCTAACCCTAAGGTCCGTGACTATCGCACCACAGTGGAGGACATAGCCTGATTTGGAATGTCTTCCACTGTGGTGCGATAGTCATGGACCTTAGGGTTAAGCACAGGTCAAGATAAGGGGATAGCCCTACTAACTATCCCCTTACCCTAACCTGTGCCCTAATCCTAAGGTCCTTGACTGCTAGCCCGTTCGGTCTAGCGGGTTTGAGAGAGTGCACTTTCGCATTAATGTGGGTGTACTTTTGAGGTTCGAAACAGTGAACTTTCATTCTTCAAAAGTACACCTATATATATATATATATATATATATATATATATATATATATATATATATACACACATATATAAATAGATAGCCATATGGGTAACATGGGCAGTGGAGTGAATTCATTGTGTGCTTCTGCTTTTGGTAATTTCTGTCGGTGGTTAAAGCTATCAAATTGATGTTTGACTGTAATATACTTCAGGAGTTATTTTCTTTCTCTGTGGTTGTGTGACCATGGAGTTAATATATTTAATTTTCAGGGGTGTAGGGGCAGAGCTCCCCAAATGTAAAAGCAACATTTGCAGTTGTTTTAGGAGATCACAAATGTAGTGTGTTTGTTTACATTTGTGATCACTTCAGTTAAATTTTTCTTGAGCAGATGACAGTGATCACCAATGAACTTGTTTGACATATTTACTGTCAATCAAAGATCATCAGCAATCAGAATAAATATATGAAGTATAGTTATAGAGATATGTGTGTGTGTGTGTGTGTGTGTGTGTGTGTGTGTGTGTGTGTGTGTGTGTGTGTGTGTGTGTGTGTGTGTGTGTGTGTGTATGTACTTCTAAAATGCTGTCTAGTTCTCCTTCCTATTTTAATTGCTGGTCTACAAAACATGCATACCTAGCAGGCTGAGGCACAAGAATTGGATTATTGCACGTTACCCCACTGATCCTGGTTCAGAAGCAGATGGTACCATATATGTATGGAAATACTGATACAATAGATGCAGAAAACAAGGTAAAATAGTACCAGATTGCAAACCACAGAACAGAAATGCATTGCAAATACATATTTGAAAAAAACAGAAAAACTTGACTGATATATCACCTGGGTTGACATAATAATACAGCAGCACTCAGCAGCCAAGTTATATTTAATATGATGTGTGTTATTATCCTAAACTGTTAATGGCAGGATCTAAAACAGTTTCACATGTAACTCTGAATGATGGAGTATTTTAAATATTCATATTTAAAGGTGGTATTAATTAAAAACATGTATGTGGTCTACATTTAAGCATTCTGTTTATTCAGTGCAGAACAGAGACCCCATGCAAACAGTTTCCATTCTACAATCCTTAAATAAACTTATCTACAAACACATTTTCATGACAAAAAATGTATGTACTAAGATGTGTAGGTACTTCTGTGGTTTCTTAAGAATGGCATTATCTAACCTTGCAGATGTGATAAATGTTTCCATTTTAGTTTCCATCATACCACAGTTTATTGTGCAATGTAATTTTTGGATTGCTGTCTTTACAGCATCTTGAAACTTTTTACAGCATTTAGCTCCAGCGTTCTTGTATTTTGAATTTTATGCCAAAATCCAATATTTGCACAAGCACAATACATTTCTATGTCCCATGTTCTGTATGAACACACCTGGACAGATTCAATAAACCCTACACGGTCTATTTATATCCCGCGACACACACATGGTAGCGAGTTGTTTTGGATTCAGTAAGGGGCTCTACACACTGTGTAGAGCAGGGCAAACAATGCAAACACTGTGGCATGCTAATTACTGCATAAGCAGCTGAATTGTATGCTAATCAATCAATCCAAGATGGTGGAGCTATTCAACAAGCTAAAAGGAACCATGTAGACTCAAATTCCAAAACCTATTGGAATACAGCCATGGAAAGGAGTCTTCATAGAAAGAATTTAGGGGCTGCTGTTGCTTTAATTTATGAGTATGTGTAACAGGCTGAAGTCTGTGCTGCTGCTAATAGACCACGGCCAAGAAGGAGAGGAGTTTTCGGACCCTGGTTAACTTATCACAGTCTGCATGGTGTGGAAATTGTACAGTGCTACAGGGTAGATAGAGACACACTACAGGAACTCTGCAGCCTCTGTTGTCCTCAACTCAGAGTCAGGGCAAACTGAGGGGAACCCATGCCAGTGGAGACAAATGTATGTGTAGCACTTACAATTTTAGCTACAGGAACCTTTCAGAGACTAACAAGGGACATGCTGGGGATGTCACAGGCATCAGCATCCAGGATCATCCATCAATTCCTGAATGCTATGCTCCAACATGGCAGTGACCACATATATTTTCCTCATATTCCTGAGGACAGGGACACAGATGTGCAGGAGTTCTACACTGTAGCACACTACCCTGAAGCACTGGGTGTCATAGATTGCACACATATAGAAATTAAGTCACCACCTGGGGAACAGGGAAGGCTCTACATAAATTGAAAAGGCTTCTAGTCTATTAACTGCCAAGTCATGTGTAATGCCAAGGGAATCATCTTGAACGTGTGTGCTAGCAACCCAGGCAGTTACCATGACACACATATCTGGCACACCTCCCAACTGTATCAGATGTTAACCTGAAATTTCTGGCTGACTTGTTGTTTATTTCATTTTTTTCTATTTTATTGTTCATTATTTTGTATCAGATGTTCATTGGGGGATATACTACAGGGTTATTTACTGGGGGATGCAGGTTATGCACTGGAACAGAAATGCACACACATGCCTGCTGAAGAACACTATAATGAGGTACACACTCAATCCAGAAATATCATAGAGCATGTGTTTGGGCTGCTGAAGTCACTGTTCCAGCGCCTAGATACATTTGGGGAAACCCTGCAGTATAATCCACTTACATGTACTGAAATATTCACCATACATGTCATGCTACAGAACATCATCCTGAGAAAACAGCTTTGGCAGGCTCAACAAAGGGAAGGGGGACACAATGGCAAGGTCACCACAGCCACAAGCAAGTGAGAAGTCAGAGGTGGAACCAGAGGCTGCTGTGGGTGTACGCAGAGTTAGATGTGCTCAGTGTGCCCTCACATTGGCTAAGAGGTAATGCATAGCACTCTCACTCACCACCTAAGGGGCTAAAGCCTTCCTCCTAAGCACATGCATGTAGTAACATTGATACCAGGCAACAATTATAACCCTTACCTACCCATGTAATGGACGTGTGCTGCTAACATCAGACTGAGTCAGTCCTGAACTAAAATGGTTGCAACCACTGAATTTATCTGGTAAATGTTGAACCTTGAGTGTATTGTGTAATAATATGAATGAGTAAATGGCATATCCTTCCATGTTGTTACTTGGTAATATAAGCAAGTAAAAGGTGGGTGATTTGTACAGAAATGACTTTAACATGTGACAGTAGATGCAGGCATCAAAAATTCAGAGAATCATACCTCTCAAAAGTATTGATGGTCACTGAATGTCCTCAGTTTAACACCATACTTTTGTACTGGAAAATCATTAAAGAGACACATTTCCCAGTTTCAGACTTCACAACCCTCACAAGATCATTAACAATACTGATGCAAAAATGTTTGATTCCATCAGCTAATTTTCTAAGACCAAAATATGTTGAATGTACAATTAGCAAAACAACAACACAAATGGAGATATACTAAGGACTAAGTCAGCTATGTACCCCGAGCATCAGACACAAATGTTATGCATCACTGAATCCAAAATATAGAAAACAAGGATATGGCACAGTTATCATCACTTGCACAGGGTGTTGTGGGGGGGGTCAGGAAGCTTAGGCTGACACAAAAGGTTGGTGAGTGTGTGTGAGTAAGAAAGAGAAGAGGCCGACATTTGGATAAAATAAAAAAACAGCCAGTGAGACAAAATGAGCTTTAAGCTTCACAACTGAACCATGTAACTGTTGTGAGTGTGTCTGTATGGGTCCTGCAGGTGAAATTGGTGTGTGAGTGTCTGCATGAACACAGCCAAACTCTGTGCTAGCTCTACATTTTGGTATGCTGGATAGGTGTGAGCCATGCATGGTAAAGGTGGCAGTTCATCGTTGTCATACTCGACCACTAGAACTGACATTTCCAGGTGTTGCATTGGGTCCACACCCATTGTCAGATGCACTGCAGCTACCTGAATGTGACTGATGTCTGCTGGATGATCTCCCCTCACTAGGGCACCCAGCACCATGACCCCATGGCCTGCAATGTTTGAGTGTGGAAACCTCAACCACTGATGGAGCAGTGGAATAGTGCCACTATGGGAGCATGATCAGGCATGGCCAAGTTGGCTAACAGCAGATGATGTGGCTGACCTTTGCCCACAAGGATGCCACCCCCCCTCCCAGCAGATGTTCCATCACAGACACTGCCTGTTCTAACATATCATTCATCTGACCCATTGATTCAGCAACACAGTAGAGGCAGTCACGCATGTCAGCCTGTATGACATCTACAACCCTAAGCATTTCCCTGGAGAACCTATAGGAACATGCCTTTGAATTCATGACAGCCCTAAACATATGTAGTGTCACGGGAAGACACACATGGATCATATGGAGGATGGACAGCAGGCCTCCTTGGAGCACCCCTAACAACCCTCCTGCATGGCACCTCACCCACACTTTGGCTATGGCTAGAGTCAACAGGTACTGAAGCTACAGTAACCACAGTTCACTGATCGAATGTCTCACCCTCCTCCTCTCCAGTATCTGAGGGCTCACTGGAAAGGGTTGGCGAAGGCCTACTTACTGTGTCCATTGGAATTACATGGGATGTCTAAATGTTAACCTCAGTGTCAGATTCAACCTCTGTACTCCCCAACCGTGCCTCTGTTTGCCCATCATCATCATCAAAGTCTGCTGATGCTTTTACATCAGGTGGTAAGAGTCCTACACTTTTACTGTCAGGATTACCTGTGATAATAAGCAACAAACACAGGAAAAAAATAATAGCTACAATACTATAGTTCAATGTATGCTAACAAACTAATAGTGGTGCCACTACTACAGACAGTACAACAATACACACAGCAGTCCTGATACCCTCATCACACACATATGGATAAAATTGCTCTTCACCACTGACAAAAAAGATATTTGGCTTAACATGTACAGCTGATACTATGCTTGCCATGGACGATGGTCTCGGAAGAAGTTAAGCAAAAGTTAAGGACAACCTCATCACAATTCACAGTAACACAGAGAGTTAAAACATTTTGTTCTTTATATGTCCATTAATTATACTTTCAATAGAAATGTGTTGTTAACTCTAGCACTCTACAAGCCCCCCCCACAAACAAATTTATTGTTAAACAGAACTAACAGCATATGCAGTATATAGCTGAAAACTGCAAGCATACATTCTTAAGGTCAGTAGTCTTCTGTGCAGATATATCCCAAAGTAATAGCGTCTTCTGTGTTCTCCAGATACACAAGTCTCCTCACCTTCAGATTCCCTAGCTACATAGTTGCCTTTTTATGGTGTAGATTCAGGGCTGTGAGCACAGTGAAGATGCAAATCAGGTGTGAACTCATTAGAATTGCTAAATCCAAAATACTTGGCTCTGTGTAGCAGATGTAAAAATAGTGCAGGCACTCCCTCAGTGTTTGTTGCAAATGGATTGCAACTGTGAATGATACTGGTAAGAAGAAGGAAAACACAACAGCAATGCAGACTGCCCTACCTCCAATGAGTATGTCAGCCAGGTTAGGCTTACAAAGAGTATAAGTAATTTTATCAAGGTTTGACATGTAAGTAGGCAGCACACAATTCACAGTTTCTGTTCAGTAACATCCAACCTCCCCTTCATTTGTTAATAACTGTATATTATTGCCATTAAATATCCTCACACATTTTAAGGACAATGATACATAATGCCTTACAGACTGCATGTCTTAGATTACTGCTCAGATAAGACATGAATGAACAACAAACACAGAGAAGTAAGACAGAGCTGCATTTTTGCAAGCTATAGTCATAAATGGCTGTGTGATCACTCACTGCATGACATCTGTAATTACTACATGTACAAATAACTGTCATATGGTTTGTTAGTACTGTGGATGATGTAGCAGTTGGTTGTATGCAGAATGATTTCATTTCCCCACTGCAAAGCTGGTTGTGTGGCAAAGAGGGATAAAACAACCTTACTATGTTCTGAAGGTTCATTGGAGTGAGAGTTCAAATATAAACCTGTGTAAAAATATTTCATGTTTACCAACAAACATTTTGTAGTTTTTAATTTCATAGATTGATTTTCTTTATTTCACCTAATTTTCCCTTTTTGTGTTTTTTCTTTTTTTTAATTTGCAATGTTTGAACAGCGCATGGTTTAGCACAAACAAGGGAATGAAGAAACACAATGCATGTCAGATTTAGCTTTGCTTTTCTCATTTGCATAGTGCTTAACATTTCACTTTAGAATATTTATTTCCTCCCTGCTTGACACTGCTGCTCTCAGCTTAACATCACAGAAACACAGTTGGCATTGTTGCTCATGTTTGAGTACTACCAGTAAATGTGATAACAGGAACTGGCAAGACATCATTAGTTGCCATTGCTCTAGTTCTGGTATCAGACACTTCCAGAGTTAGATGGGAAGGTGCCCAGTTTAGAGTACAGTGGTGGGGTGTTCAGGAGTCCAGGATATTTATTGGACTCCTGGTAAATTGCCACAGCCAAAGGCTTCTACAGGGGGACTATTCTGGCTCCCAGTACATTTCTGAGGCTTTGAGTAGTTTGGCTGAGGCTGCATCCAGTGCGTATGGCATCCAACACACTGGAGAATAGTGTACGCACCATTTCAATGACCTACAAAGGAGCAAAAGGGATACGCTCAACAAGTGGTTGACTGAGTTTCAAACTGGTGACATCCAACAGCTGTATAATTATGCTAATAAAGAGTATTTTAATACATAGAAAGCTAAATATGGCAAGACTGATATGCATAATGCTCTTCTGATCTTTATTGTTCTTTCCACAGCTAATGCTAAAATAGAGTTTAATCACCAGGCTCATGCTGATTGACTAGAGGGACTGAGAGAAGCAAGTGGTATGTATACAGCACAAGAGAAGTATTATTGTAGCTTTAAAAGTTAAAGATAGATTTTTGGGCTTTATATGCAATAGTAGCAAACTGAGCATGCATATCCTAACTCTAAAAGCAAGTATGCATGCATTAGTCTGTAGCCCAAACAAACTTTAGGAGTCAAGTGTAAGATTGTAGTCAGAGGTTGTGGGTTCAAATACTACAAGTGACAACTATACAATACTGCATTTCTTTAATAATATTGCATCAATTAAACTCTATACAACTGGCACAAATGCCCTGCTGTTAACTGTAGTCTGTATAATTGGACCAAGCATGTGTGCAATATATGCACATTTCAAGGATCACTTTGAGCAATTTCTAGTTATAGTTTATAGTTGTTAGTACATATCCTTAAATATAATACTTCAGATAAAAATAGTTGTATAATTGTGATAATGCACAGTATGTCACATATGATGGTACTAATTTTTTCTCTTTTTTTTCTGTTATGTGTCATCAAAATGTCTCTATGTCATCCATCTGTAACAAATCACTAAATGCTTCACAACACAGCAAGGTGGGCCAGTCCCAGTGAATCAGCCTGCCCCTGCGGGTCTACTTCACATGACTGAAAACTCAAAATACTGAATTTCATTTGACCGAGACCACAATACCTAACTTTCAAAATACTGAAAACTCCTTTGACTGAGTCTCATTATCCTGAAAGCTTGCAATGCTGAATTTCAAAATACTGAATTTTAAGCTATAGATGTGATGCGATGTGTTTCCCTTCAGTTTACTAGCAAAATGATGAATGGACATACTCTGCAAATGGAAAATCGAACTGTAGCTATTCAATTTCCATATTGCCAAGAATTACATGAATGAAAGTTCACATCAGTGAATGCTACTGTGCAATCGCTGATATGAACTTAAAGTAATGTACAGAGATCGCCATACAGTGTGGATTGGGACATTCACTCCTTTTCTTACTGTAGTGCTATCTCATAGTTGTAATACATAGTTAGCAGGAGGTGAAGGGGCACAGCCCCCATGCAAAAATGTGATGTGAGATGTAGGTTTATCACTTAGCTGAGCTCCTATATGAGCATCATGTGGACTGTTCGAAGACAATGTTAAATCTGCTGAATTCGTTCAGCTGATTTGGCATTCTGAATTACTGTATATTATGACTTTCACTGTTTTCTTCGATATTACGAATTGGATTTTGTTTTTCAGGTCATCATTTTGATTGTAAACTGTTTCCCTTCACCTGTGAATTGCTTGTTATACAAAACATTACTGTAACTTAAAGTGCAGATTGTCAGAATACCGATAATAGCATAGAAAGTAGTGTTGTAGTGTTTCTAAATGTGGGTATGTCTCTTTACATTTTTCTGGGAAGTATCTGAACTAACATGGTGGATGTTTTGTGCTCTCCTGGCAGTAGTGGTACTGTGTACAGCAGTGTAAGGTAGGTAAAAGGTATATGCCCTTTCCCCACTGTAGTGCGATCCTGGAGTTAGTATATTGGGAGGAGTGGGGCATAGCCCCCCCCCCCATCTAGTTTGGTTTTATATCGTCCGGTTTCTGTTAAGAGGGTAAGTAAGTAGTTTATAAATTTTGGAAAGAGTTGGTGATTGATGTTGTTAGTGTGCATGTCTATGACTTAAAATTCAGTAGTTTGAAATTCAGTGTTGTAAGCTTTCATTGTAATGAGACTCTGTCAAATGAGTTTTCAGTATTTTGAAAATTAGGTATTGTGGTCTCAGTCAAATGAAATTAAGTATTTTGAGTTTTCAGTCATGTGAAGTAGTCTGCCCTTGCTCCAGCACCGATGCCCAGCACATCTGGGACTCAACCTGGCAGCACTGCCTTTGGTGCCCCTGCACTTACTGCACCCTCAGGTAGTACTGGCATGGAAGTTGGTGTTGTGGGACCCTCCAGGAGTGATGTGAGGATTTCATCACCAGCCAGGAGATGCAAGGGTTCATAGGTTCATAGGTGTGTACTAGGCTAATGGCCCTGGGGCCTTTACAAGCCTAGCCCAAAGAAGTGCCCTGGCATTGTGCCACCCATCATTAGTTCCCAGTGCCTCTATCAAGTAGAGCCACTGGAGTGATCCCTGGGATGAACTTTCTATTTCCCATCCACTCATCAAGATTTCACTTGCAGAGGGCTAGTGAGGTGCTCTGCTTGACATGTATGGGAAGTCTATTCCAGAGCATGGGTAGTCCCTGGGTTATGAACCTGTCCCTCCAGCATGTTCTGTTGATTGTGGTAATGAGGTTGAGGTCTCTGGACCATGTGGTGTAGTGGGATTGGGATTTCTTCAGATGTAGCATTTCTAACAGAGCTGGGTCAGACATGGCTTTGTAAGTCAAGCAGAGATGACCTCTTAGTAGATGATATGATATAGAGAATACCTGGTGTTTTTTGAGTCTGTCTGTGTAGGACATGTATTTAAGGCCTAGGATCCTCTTTGTGAGGTACTTTTATGGCCTCTTCAACTGTTGCAGGTGTCTAGTAAGGTACATGCCAAATAGGGCATTATACTCTATGATTGGTCTAATGAGGGAAGAGTCGAGAGAAATTATGACCTCTTTTTTCCTTGATGCAAAACCCTTGATAATGAGATGTGCCACATAAAAGGACTTTCTGACCACAGTGGTGATGTGGTGGTCGAAGGAAAGGTTGCTGTCAACCTGTGTCCCCAGATCTCTTATAATGCCTTCAGTGTTCAGTGGGCTCCCATTGATGTGGTAATTAGTTTCAGGTCATGGTTTTGACACCAGTCATTGGTCTTAGTGAGGCCTTTCTGTAGGATGTCTGCATCACTTGAGGAGTTAATAATGGCTCCCTGCTTGCAGCCATCTGTGAATTTGGTCAGCCAGAGTCCGTCCGTGTTGGCCTGGACTTCTGAGAAGTAGATGCCAAGCAGCAGAGGACCCAGGACTGATCCCTGTGGGACTCCACTTTTGACTGGTTGGAAGTCTGACTTGGAGTCTGCTACTTTCACACTGTGGGTTCTATCTGTGAGCCAATTTTCAACCCACCTAATGATATAGGGGTCGATGCCTAGTTTGGTGAGTTTATCAATTATTCCTGAGTGAGGAATGGTATCAAAGGCCTTAGCCAGATTGAGGTAGGCTGTATGAACTGCTTTACCTTCATCCACCACTCTGGTGACAGACTCAAAGAAATCAACCAGGTTGAACAGGCATGATCTACCTTTCGCAAAACCAAATTGCATGGGATCTAGAGTTTGGATATTCCCTATATCCTTGTTAATTAGGTCCATGATGATGTGCTCCATAGCTTTACATATCAGACTGGTCAGGCTAATGGAGCAATAATTTCCAGAGTCTGTAGTCACTCCTCCTTTATGGAGAGGGATGACTGTAGCAGTGCGCCATTTGGTAGGGACAAAGCCTGAGGTGAGGCTGTGAGTGAACAGAGAACACAGATGTGGAGCCAGTTCACATTGTAATTCATGTAGAACACTGCCAGGGATATTGTCGGGTCCCATGGAAGCTGTATGCTTGGCCTTAGACAATGCAGTTTTAACCTGTGCTGCAGTAAGTTGAGTGCCTGGCATTCTTCCGGTATTGAGATTGGTCCTTTGGGGGGGAGAAAGGGGTAAAGTTGGCACTGAATCTGTCGGCCAGTATGTTGGCAATATCTATTGGCTCAGTATAGGAGGTACCATTGTGCAGTAACTCAGAGCAAATCTGGGTATTGCCATGGAGATTCTTGATATAACTATAGAAGACTTTGTGGTTGTTTTTAGTGTCTACTGCAATTCTGCCTTCATAGCTGGCTTTGGAGGTTTTGATGAGGGATCTCAACTTTTTGTTGAGGCTAATAAGGGAATTTTTCCAGTCTTGGGACTTCACTTTTTTCTGCAACAGTTTCTTCCTTCTGTTGTAGAGTTTATTAATGGTAGGGGACCACCAGACTGGCTTCCTTTTTTGGTTCTGTTGGGTATGTCTAGTTCCATGCATTTATGTACATGTTTGTACAGTGCATTGGTGTGTGATTCGGCAGTCATGCATCTATTTTCCATTTGGATGAGTGCCATGAAGTTAGCCACCTCTGCTTTTAGGAGTCCAAAGTCAGCTTTGGAGAATTTTTTCATGGTGGATACCTTTGCAGGGGGTGTGGGTGAGATGTGGATATCCATGGTGATTAGTTTGTGGTCAGATCTAACTAGGGAGGAATTGACTATTGGTGTAGAGCAACAGTTACCCATGTTTATAATAACCAGGTCAAGGATCTTGCTTCCTCTAGTGGGGGTAAGAATGAGCTGGTCCAGGGCATTGGAACTGATGAATTCCAGGAAGCGTTGGGCCAGTGGATTGGTGCATGAGTAGTTTTCCCAGCTGATGGAGGGGTAGCTGAAGTCACCTAGTATGAGAGTGTTGGGTTGCATCTTAATAGTTTCCGGGGTGCTTAGGAATATGGAGTGAAAGTCTTGGGACATGGTTAGGGACCTATAGCAGGCTACAACCCGAATCGCCATCTTACCCAATGTTAGTTGCACCTGGAGTATCTCAGATGCATTATGCTGGGCTACTAATCTGGAGGTGTGCATATCCTTTATGAATATGGAGACACCACCACCTTTGGAGCTTCGGTCCATGTTCTGGGGCCAAAAGATGTGGGATGAGTTATAGCCTGGTAGCACAGGGGTGCCTTCTGCTGCTTTAAACCAGGTCTTTGTTACAGCACAAATGTTGATGTTCTCCATTCTGAGGAGTGCATCGAGTGAGTCCATCTTGAGATTTAGACTTCTAACATTGAGCAGCATGACTCTCAGATTGCATTTATTTATAGCTGTTACAGTGGTAATTTGGTCTTTGGAACATTGCCTAAAAAAGGCACTATGGGGTGGCAAGAACCTTATCCAGTACCTAGAAACCCAGGGGTGACAGATGCAGGCCATCTCTGGTAAAGCATTGAGGTCTGTCAATCATGTCATCCCAGGCAGATAGATACTAGATCCCCTTAGAATGACACCAGAAACTTAGCCAATTGTTGAAGTCAGTAATTTTCTGTTTGAACTCGGCACGTAAAAATCTACTGCCAATCATTAGATGACCGGAGTTCCACTGTGGCGTACCCTAACCGGGAAAAGCCGAAAGACACAACAACAACTGTGGTATGCTGTTCAGGGCTAGGGTCATACCTGCCTCAGCCACATAATCCAAGAGCTCCACCATGTCTCTTTTCATGTAGTCCAGGGAGGTGTGTCTCAGGTCATTCACACCAACATGGAGAATGACAGTCATACTTGTACTTGCTGTGGAGTGACCTGAATGTATGTGTTATGTGTCAGATTCTGGAGGTCTATATTATAACATCGAAGTCTTACAACTTCGAATGTTAAAATATTGAACCCAGTAGAGCGAACGCTGGAAATAGCGAAGCTGCAGAACACCGAATACTTTCCTAGGGAAAGTATTCGGTGGGTCGTTTCTGCAGCTTCGCTATTTCCTCGACTGTGGAGTGAATGTTATGGACCGGGTTAAGGTAAGTGTGCGAACGAAGGTGAGTGTGCGATTGGGCGCGGGTTAGGTGAGTTAGGGTTAGGGTGCGGGTCAGGTAAGTGCGCGATTGTGTGGACATGAGGGTTAGGGTGGGGTAGGTGAGTTAGGGTTAGGGAGCAGGTAAGGTGAGTGTGCGATAGTGACAGACCTTAAGGTTAGGGTTGGGTTAAGGTAAGTGGATAGCTAGTGGTGTATGTATGGTTTAGTGTAAGGTTTTGTGAAGTGTGTGTTTGTGGATTATTTATTTTGGTGTGTTTGTATTGTGTGTATGTTTGCTGGAACAGTAAATGTTTTCCTTGAGGGAAAGCATTTGCTATTCTGACTGTTCAGTTTTCTGGTGTTTCACTCTACTGGGTTTGATATTATAACATTCGAAGTTGTAAGACTTCAATGTTATCATATAGACCCAATTCTGGCACCTGATAGACAGCTGACTGTTACCTTCTCCTTATTCAGCCTAGTGAGTGGGACATCAGTGTGCCTCACTATTGAGTCACCTATGATTATTGTATTGGGCAAGCTGTTTTGCCTTAGGGGCTTAGGTTGAGGGGCACAGTGTGTAGATGAGCTATGTGTCTTGTGGTTTGTGCTGTGTTATGATGGTTGAGTGCATTTCTGCCTTGGAGGTCTCTGCTCTTTGGGTAGATTTATATTGAGAGCTCCCCCGATGGTAGGTGTGTGGTTTGTGTTTTTATGTGAGGGCTGTGATAGTGGATGTTCTGTAGGGCTATGTGTTACATGTGGTGTGGTGCACGTGTTGATCTTCTCCTCTTGGCCAGCTTTTCCGATCTTGGCTGGAGAGTTCATGGCTTCCAATTTGGAGATATAGGTGCATCTCTCACAAGTCTGACTGTTGGGAGGTAAGAGGAGAGGGTTGTCTGTGTACATGAGGCAGTTGCTATACTGCCTCAGAATGCCCAAGTTCATCAGGTTAATAGGAGAAAGCACAGGAAAATGACCTTTAGACCTGCCAGGAGGGATGTTCATAATTACTAAGTACTGGAGCTGTTTCCTTATAGGATTTCTAGTGCTGATAGCACTTATGTGTGCTATAATAATTGCTACAAAAAGCCTGATAAAGTACTGGTGAATAAGCTAATTAAAGTGCAAGAGAGAAGAGAAAATTGAAAGGGATAAAAAAAATGGTCCAAACAGCCAATAAACTACAATTTCAGAGCCAGAAACCACTCTTCTTGCTGTAGATAGGCCTCCCAGTGCTTGGTAAACTTAAACCTGGGTTGGCGTGTAGGGTTGTGCACTGCAACACTGGTGTACACTTATGCCGGATGGAGAGGCTGTCTCCTTCATGGTCCATAGGAGGAGAAAGTGTCAAGTACTTCAGCCACCAATGGAGTAAGGGGAGCAGTGATGACAGACCAGGGGGTGAGGAGCAGATTATCACTGTCTCCATGTTTGATGAGCATGAGCATGGGTTGTCCCCTCCCTCACTCCAGTCATGGTGTTCATAGGCTCATAGGTATTTATTAGGCTAATGACCACAAGGGCCTTTTTAAGCATAGCCATACATCCCAATTCTCTGACAAGTTCTGATACCCTGGATAAGTGTAAGCATGGGCCTGTCAGATGAACCATTTACAGGTTACCTGCTTGCATCGGAGATATAGGTGCCAAACCAGGGATGAATTTCTGGTTTCCCATCCAACTGTCCAAGTTGCACTTTAATTGGATTAGGGAGGAACTCTGCTTCACATGGATGGAGAGCCTGTTCCATAGATGGAATAGTCTCTGGGATACATACCTATCTCTCCAGCAGGCTCTATTTATATCACAGGCAAGGTTTAAGTCTTTAGAACAGGTAATTCTGATACTGTTTGTTTTGTGGATATGCAGGTCCATCAGAGTGGGGTCTGACAATGGCCTGTATGACAGGCATAGATTTCCCCTCAAAAGCCTGTAGGAGACAGAATACAGGGAAAGGACCTTGAGGCAGTCTGCATAGGACATATTACTTACATCCTGTATTCTTTTAGTGAGGAACCTCTGTGGGCATTCCAATTATTGGATATGCCTGGTTAGGTGCATACCAGAGGAGACACTGTACTCAGTGATAGGTCTGATGAATATTGGATACAGTGCCAGAGCCAGAAACTACTCCTCTTGTGTTAGATAGGCTACCTAGTGCTTGGTAGACTTAAACTTGGGTTGGTGTGTAGGGTTGTGCACTGCACCACTGGTGTACACTTATGCTAGATAGAGAAGCTGCTCTCCCTCATGGTCCATAGGAGGAGAAGGTGTCAAGCACTCCAGCCACCAGTGAAGTAAGGGTACATTGATGACAGACCAGGGAGTGAGGAGCAGATTCTCACTGTCTCCATGTTTTATGAGCATGAGCATGGGTTGTCCCTTCCCTCACCCCAGTCATGGTGTTCATAGGTGTTTACTAGGCTAGCAACTGCAAGGGCCTTTTTAAGCCTAGCCATGCATCCCAAATCTCTGACAAGTTCTGATACCCTTGATAAGTGTAAGCATGTGCCTGTCAGATGAACCATTTACAGGTTACCTGTTTGCATCAGAGACATAGGTGCCAAACCAGGGATGAATTTCTGGTTTCCCATCCAACTGTCCAAGTTGCACTTTAATTGGATTAGGGAGAACCTCTACTTCACATGGATGGAGAGCCTGTTCCATAGATGGGATAGTCTCTGGGATACATACCTATCTCTCCAGCAGGCCCTATTTATATCACAGGCAAGGTTTAAGCCTTTAGAACAGGTAATTCTGATACTGTTAGTTTTGTGGATATGCATGGGGTTCATCAGAGTGGGGTCTGACAATGCCCTGTATGCCAGACATAGATTTCCACTCAAAAGCCTGTAGGAAACAGAATACAGGGATAGGGCCTTGAGGCAGTCTGCAGAGGATATATTAATTATGCCCTGTATTCTTTTAGTGAGGAACTTCTGTGGACATTTCAGTTGTTTGATATGCCTTGTTAGGTACATACCAAAAGGGGCATTGTACTCAATGATAGGTCTGATGAATGCCGAATACAGTGGAACAATGGCTTCCTTGGACTTAGATGCCATACCTTTGTTTATAAGTTGCACAACATAGAATTTCTTCACCACTGTAGATACGTGATGATCAAAGACTAGATTACTATCTATGTGTGTCCCTAACTTCCTGACTGCTGGGTCAACTCTAAGGGATGTGTTGTCACTATGATCATACAAAGAAACAAATCCTGGGCCAAATGGCGAACTACTAAGAACTCCACGGACCATCTAACCTTTCGACAAGAAAGAAATATCACAAAAAAAGCCATCATACTAGACAAAAAAAATTACTACCTTCACCTGCAACAGTCCTCCCTCAAGGAACCTCAAAAGTTTTGGTCTACTATTAATAAACTTACTCATCCAGGAGAAACTATTACTCCCAACCCCTTAGGCAGTAACCCTGACAATTTATCTGATATAGCAAATACCTTTAACTCTTTCTTTACCAATACTATCCAAACTCTTGCCAGCCACCTATCCCCCGATATCTGTAATCTACAAACTCCCACCTCCAAGGATCCCCCAGTATTCAAGTTAAAACCAGTACCCACATCATACATTTGCTCCCTTCTCCAAAAACTAAAACCAACTACCCCCTCAGCTGACAAACTCCCATCAGAATTCCTGCAAATAGCATCTAAAGCCATAGCTTATCCCATCTCATTACTGATAAATAGAACCCTAAATGAAGGTATAATCCCATCCATCTGGAAAATTTTCACATTATCCTACACAAAGGTGGAAACTCTAATGAAATGTCCAACTTTCGTCCCATAGCACTGCTCTCCCCTATTGCAAAAATAATGGAAAAATGTGTCCACAAACAGCTTATGAACCACCTTCTCCTTCACAACCTACTGGCAAACTGTCAACACGGATTTAGACCTCTTCACAGTACCTCTACTGCCTTGCTTTCCTTTACAAACCATATCAACAAAACCGCATAATAATATCCTCTCCTCTGCAGTCTTTGTAGACTTATCAAAGCTTTTGACATGGTTAACCACCAGATCCTTCTACACATCCTAAAGTCCCATTCACTAAATCCACTATCCATGAACTGGTTCACATCCTACCTAGAAAACAGACAGCAGGCTGTACTCTGAAAACACTCTATCTAATCACCTACCTATCTCATTAGGTGTCCCAAGGCTCCATACTAGGCCCTCTTGTTTTCCATTTACATCAATGATCTCCATTTAGCCATTCCACTCTCCACATGTATTCAATACAGATGATTCTACTATTGTCTGCTCAGCCTCCTCTCTAGACGAACTACAATCCCAAACACAAAAGCTTTCAATACAGTAGAAAACTGGTTCTCCAACCTGCCTCTTACTAAACGCTAAAAAAACTAAACTTTTACTCTTCACACCTACCCAAAGGACTGCCCCTTTACACTTCACTCTCACATCTAATAATGGCACCCTTATTTCCCCTGATCTGACCACTAAACTCTTAGGAGTCACAATTGACAATAACCTCAACTTTGACCCACACATAAATACCACAGTAAAAATAGTCAACAGAAAATTAGGATCCCTCTATAGAATAAAACCATACCTAACACCATTAGCTACATCCACTATAGCTAGAACTCATTTACTCTCAACCCTTCTTTATGCATCTCCCATCTACACTAACCTCTCCAAAAAGAACCTCAACAAACTAGCTGTATCCTATAATAACATTGCCAGATTTGCTACTAGCTCCCCTTATAGAACTCATCACTGTCTCAATCTAAAAAAACTAGGCTGGCTTGAACTTCCAAATCTGATACAATTTCATCAACTCTCAATAACTCACAAGGCCCTTAATCAGCCCAATAATACTCCCATACTCTCTAGCTTTATTACACCATATAGTAATCTCAAAAATCTACGATCCTCAAACAAAATCCTAATGAATATAACTAAATCTAATAACTTAGCAGGTGATTCCTTGTTCTCCAACTCTGTTGGAAAAGTATGGAATCAATTACCACCTGATCTTACATCCCAGACCTCTCCCACTTTTTAAAAAACATCTAAAACACTACTTCAATAACCACTGGTTATGCTCCTGTTGTAACCCTGACTAACAATTTCTTGTCTCTGACCTACTAAACTCCTTAAAACACCTTAATAGCCTTTTCTCTCATATAAATTATATAAGTGTACTATCAAACTAAGACCTACTAAGATTTAATAAAAAAAAAAAAACATTTTTATTCTTCTAAATTTTTACATAGAATTTATAATATAACTCTCTGTTATAATTATAGCTGTTTAAACTGTTTTTGATGTCTTTATTATTGCTGCATATGACTGTCTCAATGCTTTTTCTTACATTGTATGTTATTTCCTGGAGCTTTTCTCCCCGGGCCTCTACTGAAAATGGACATATATCCAGTTAGACTAGCCCGGTCAACAAATGTAAAATAAATAAATAAATAAATGATAGTTACCAGGGATATATGACTTCCCAAAGGAAACTATTATGCATTTGTTGGCATTTAGTTTTAGTCCACGACTCTGACAACAGTTGTTTGTCTATGTCATCCCTCCTTGAAAACATTTGTGTCAGTGTGAGATTCAGTGACAGCTTCTAATTTGCAATCATCTGCAAATTTAGTCAGCCAGAGACCACTGACATTGACCTTGACTTCTGAGAAGTAAATGCCAAAAAGGAGCAGTCCAAGGACTGAACCCTGAGGGACTCCACTTGTGACTGGCCTCTTTGTAGAGGTGGAATCTCCAATTCTAACTTCCTGGATCCTGTCTGTGAACCAGTTGGCTATCCACTGGGTGACATACGGGTTTATACCTAACCTCCTGAGTTTATCAACAATGCCCGAGTGGGGTATTTTGTCAAATGCCTTGGCCAGGTCAAGGTAGGCAGTGTGAATGATTTTGTCCTCATCCATTGCTTTGGTGACCTTCTCAAAGAAGTCCACCATACTGAGTAGGCATGATCTACCCTTGACAAAACCAAACAGGGTTGGGTCCAGTGTCTGGAGATTTACTATCTCTACTGATCATCTCCATGATAATTCTTTCCATGGCTTTACATATAAGACTAGTGAGACTTATGGGTCTGTAGTTTCCAGGGTCTGTAGATGGCTCACCTTTGTGTAGAGGGATGACTGTTGTCTTTCTACATTCATGAGGCATGAAGCCTGTTTGGAGGCTATAGTTAAATAAAAAATCCAGTGGCCTTCATAAGTCATGTTTCATGCTATTTAGAAGGCATCCTGTGATATTATCTGGGCCCATTGAGGCAGCGTTCTTGGTCTTAGAGAGAGTATTAAGGACCTGTTCCCTAGTGATAGTAGGGGGAGTTATATATGACAATATTTCCTGAGTAAAGGTTGAGGGGGAGAGAGATGAGTAAAGTTGGAGCTGAATTTATCAGCCAGAAGGTTTGCTATATCATCTGACTCAGTATAGGTGGCTCCATTTACAATGAGCTCTGCATACAAATGTGCATTCCCTTTGAGGTTGCTGACATAAACAATGCTTTGTGGTTGTGCTTGGCCTGGGAGGCCAAACCTACCTGAAATTTGGCTTTGGTAGAGTTTATTTGTCCTTTGAGTTGTTTGTTTAGTTTAATGAGAGTGCTTTTATCCTGCTGGCTGCTGCACCTCTTAATTTTTGTCATGATTTTCTTCCTCCTGTTATACATCTGATTGATTTTGTGATTCCAGCAGGGTGGCTTGTTTTTTGAGTTAGTTCTGTACTTCTTTCTGGTGGGTACAGATGCCTCTATGCAGCTACTAACATGCTAGTACAGCGTTTCTGTAAACAGTTCTGCATAGACAGAAGTGTTCTTGGGGTTTATAGGGGCTTGAAATTTTGCCAGGTTCTCACTTAATAGCAGGAAATTAGTGTTAGAATAGTTCCTGAATATTCCGGTTTAGCTGGGGGTCCAGGTTTGATTTTAACTTCAAAGAAGACCAAACATTTGTGTCCCTCACTGTCTCTGTGTCTTGTTTTGTTTGTCTTGTTTGCATTTGCTTACTCACCTACCCAACTTACCTTACCCAGAAATACCAACATCCCTTACCCAGCATTCCTCTCTTACTGAATAAAAAAAATGAGCACCTGTCCTACAAAAACATTGTCCCATACATAGTTCTCCATTTTGCATGTGCCTTTTTGACACATTTGATTCGGTCCAATTGGCTATACATGATTATTTCGGCTTCGCCCCCTCTTTCTGCATGTGACAGTCCAAATTTAGCTAATATGCTGCACATATTTTCAGTTTACACTGTTGAAAAACTGGATAGCTATGGTTCTTTCCTACCCCCTCCTGCAGATTCCTTTATTGATTTCCCTTTGTTATTCCCCCTGCTTGCTCCCCATTTCACCACTTTCATATCTTCTGCATTTTAGCACCTATAAGCTGGACAAAAAATAGAATCACACACAACACACATAAGTAGCAAAAAAGCAATGGATCACTTCACTTTTTGGCCTTTGTGTTTGCATGGAATGCACACCAAAGCCAAGCGATGGTGAGCAACTCTACTAGGTCAACATGCAGTAACACATGCTAAATGTACTATAAAGAATAATGTCATTACATTATCACTGTTTATTTAAAAGTATTAGATACACCTGGATTCAAACCCAGTATCATCTGGGCTCCAAAAGAAATATGTCAATGCATTTAGACCTGCTGCCACAGAGTCAGCTAAGCAACAGGTGTATTTTATACACTAAATACTAACTCTCAGAATTTTTGCAATGAGCCCCATGTTTGTTCACTGTTTAACTACACACAAACAGGGAAAGTAATGCAAATTTGTATCTCGCATGTGCAAACACTTTGTCTGCCATCATGTAAACCCACTGCTTGCCATTGCACTATGCAAAGTAAATATTAACACATATTAGTGCTGTTTACTGTCCATTTACTTTTCATGCCATGAAACTAAATGTGGAAACATAACAAAATGATGGACCTATCTAAGAATATGTCACATATTTACAATGTAGCCATGTCTAACCTCCCCCATGCACTGCAACCCTGGTCTCTCAGTACTTGTTCACAAATATATCAACTACACTGCATAAATTAATAACAAATGTGTGATATGCAATGTACATCAATCTGGTAACATGCAGAATTAGAACTATCTTCACAGCTGACCATACCTACACATCCATTTCTTGCAGACCTCCCAACATCTTCTGCTCAGCATTCATTGCTGATGTCATCCACTATAAGTTGTACTGCAGTCTTATAAAAGTCATACTTGTGCCATGGCACTTGTATAAAGTACTGAGCTCTGTTGTCTGTGTACTTAGATAGGCAAGGGGCTCCATTCTCACTGCAATCAACCGGGGTGTGTGTCTATCTAGCCAGAAAAGCATAAGTGTGTATCCTACAGTTGAAACTCCAATTCCCTGGATTGACAGTAATTTGACACTTGCACATGCCTGCACATCCATTTCATGTAGGCCACCCAACATCATCTCTCCAACATTCATTGCTGATGTTATCTACTGTAAGTTGTCCTGCAGCTTCATAAAAATCAGACTTGTGCTGTGGTGCTTGTGTAAATTACTGAGTTCTGTAGTCTGTATACTTAGATAGGAAGGGGGTTCTATGCTCATTGCAGTCAACTGTTGTGTATTTGTGTGTGTGTGTGTGTGTGTGTGTGTGTGTGTGTGTGTGTGTGTGTGTGCATTTGTGCACTTGTTTGACATTAGAGGGAGCCTTTTATACCAGCATGTGGGACACTGTTATTTCCATATTCTCCTCACCAGACACTGCTGATGTCATCACCTATAAAGTGTTGTCTGAGACACTCCAATTCAGACTTGAGCTGTGGTGCTTGACAAATAAAGAGTGCTGTAGTTGGTGTACTTATATAGGTAGGGGATTCTGTTCTCACTGCAGTCAACTGTGTGTGTGTGTGTGTGTGTGTGTGTGTGTGTGTGTGTGTGTGTGTGTGTGTGTGTGTGTGTGTGTGTGTGTGTGTGTGTGTGTGTGTGTGTTTGTGCACTTGCTTGACATTAAAGAGAGAATTTTACAGCAGCATGTGAGACATTGCTATTACCATATTCTCCTCACCAGACACTGCTGATATCATCACCTATATCTGATTTGTGGATGTGCACAATTCCCCCCAGGGCAGGGTCTAAGCCTGGCCTGGAGGCCAGGCAGAAGTCCCCTCACCCTATACAATACAATACAGATTATAGTGACATGGCTTTCAATTCTATTCACATACATCATGGCATGGTTTTCAGGCTTTGTGTTTTCTTGGTAAGAAGGCCCTGTGGTCTCTCAGCTACTGCATTTGTATGTTTAAATACTTGCAAAAGGGAGCATTATACTCCATTAGTGTTCTGATGATGTTCAAGTACAGTACTGTTATATAATCCTCATATCTGAATACAATGACATGATGTATGATGTGCACAACATAGCATTTTTGTACCACTGTGGACACTTGGTGGTCAAAGCTCAAATTGTGTTCACAGGTCTTGCATCACTGGGTTTCAGCATAGTGGGAGGGTTGTCAATGCTGTAATTAGCAGTTAATTCCACTTTACAGAAGGACAAAATAAAGGCAAATTTTTCATTTATTTGTAGACCACGTGGCTTTGTCACCAATCATTTGTCTGTGTTATCCCCTCCTGTAGTATGTTATCATCATTGGTGGACTCAATGATTGTACCCAATATGCAATAATCAGTAAACATGGTAAGCCAAAGGCCATGTACTTTAGCTTGAACTGTCAAGAAATAGATTTCACACAGTAAAGGGCCAAGTACAGATCCCTGGGGTACACCAATGGTGATAGCCCTACTGGCACAGGTTGATTTACCAACTTTCACAATATGTGTTCTGTTAGTGAGCAAATTGATTATCCATCTAGTGACATAAGGGTTAATCCTCAGCTGGGAGACTTTCTCAATCATACCTGCATGTGGGATTGTGTCCAAAATCTAGGCCAAATCAAGATAGGCAGTGTGCACTGTCTTACCTTCATTCAGGCCTGTCACACAGAATCAATGGGCTATGACAACATCACAGAATGCCTATAGTGTGACTCAGCACATATACCTTTCTGACATGGTTGAATACACACTTCAACACACCCTCCACACAGACTATGTTGCCATAGAAGGGTGTACATCAACATGCATCCATCTGAGCTGGTGGCGGACAGCACCTGATGCATGCATGTATAAACATATCCTGATTTCCTCATCTGTGAGGTAAACTTACATCACTATGGACCATTTCTAAATGGATACTAGTAATATCCTGGTTGTGTGCAAAAGACCTGTGTGAGTTGTTAATGCTGCATCACATCTGTTATATCTGTTTGATGTCCTCAAAGAGGTCATCGAGGGCATGCATGATGACAACACTATCAGCTTGTTGAATTTAACAATTCCAAGACATTTGACATAAATCCACAGTGAGGTATTCAATCAGCACTGTCAGATGTGGCCATAAACATCTATATCACCAAGTGGGTGGAAGACCAGTGGATCACATACATGACATCTAAACATGTTGAAATGTATGAAGTGACCTATATCTCAAGTCCAGTGATCAAGTCCATACAACAGGGCTGTCTGCTAGGCCTTTCCTGTCCATTATTTAAGTCATAGATGTCATGAATTACATACACATCCTGTATCCGAACAGCTGTCTGAAGGACTACAGATTTTGGGCAATCATTTACTCCAAATGTGATATTAATATAATACAGACAGTATCAACACACACCAAAGATTGCTGCTACAGCCATGACAACACTTGCAATGAAACAAAAAACATGGGGGATTTCAAAACTCTTGAATCTTCGGCTATTTAGCCCTTTAATAGACAAGATAACAAAAAAACAAAATACAATACCACATTGAGGAAATGAAGTAAAGCGCTTTTCGTCTGGTGCAATGACCAAACTTCTTCAGACAGCAAACAGCAGGCACAAAAAAACAGTTAGGTTTATAACCACACAAGAGAACTCCCCCTTCCGCTCCCTAATTACACAATTAACCAATACAACACAAAAGCAAAAGCAATTAACTATATACATGAATTGCAGCTTGAAGACCTAAGGTAAAATTCATTAAATTCCTTGCTGTTGCTAAAAGCAACAAACACATCTAATGTCATAAGGTAAGTACTACAAGATTTAAAATAGGAACTACTAAAAAGGTATAACATCCTATTTAACATAATACATACTTTAAAAATAAAAAATGAAACATCAAAAGATGTTATTGTTGTTGAATACTCTGCCCTCAATGTTAAATATACTTAGAATTCAGAACTTATTCAGACATTCCTCTACTGTAAAACTTTGTTACCTTAAGGGATAGTGTGTCTATACACAAGGGGTCCACCATGTTTGTCATACTACAGTGAATATATATATATATATATATATATATATATATATATATATATATATATATATATATATATATATATATATATAAATGTATATAACACAGCTCAGAATGCATAAATCTGATAGGTTACTCATAACAAAAACACTCATAAAGATAAAAATTATAAATTATAAATGATCTAATAAGACTTTTCAGTTTCAACAAGCATTGAATGGAGCACCCATCATTAATACCAGGATAGTGGCAAACATCTAAACCAATCTCCCACATCAATTCTCTTTTTTCTAATAGTAAAGATCTTGGGCGTCCCCTTCTTTCTCCTATTACTTGGTCTATTACTCTAAAGTTGAAACTATGGGTAGGCTTTGTTTTAATGTGGGCAGCTAGTGCATTTTCGACCTTGCTTTTTCTGATACAATAAAGGTGCTGATACACACGCTCTGTCGGTCTACGATCCATTTTTCCAATGTAAAATGCTGAGCATAAGTTACACTGGGCAAGGTAAACCATATAGCTAGTGTTACAATTGTATATTTTCCTGCTAAAGTCTTATAGTTTTTGTCCCTTATGTTAAATGAGTAACCTATACTCATGTGTTTACAAAAATTACAGGATTTACATTTGCTCATCCCAAGATTCTTAATAACTTTATGTTGGTCCATTTCTAAGAAATTTTTCAACTTCAAGCCTCTCTTGAATGTAAAGGAAGGGGATGGTCCTAACAAAGTGAGTAATTCTAAGTTATTACTTAACAGGTTCCAGTTTTTTTTGTAATTGAAATTATGTGGCCACATTCAGGACTGAATGTTAATATAAATGAAATTGGTGACCTATTAACCTTTTGGAACGTATTCATTCCTTTACATGGAGACGATGAACTTTGAAGTAAAGGTGAATAAAATCCACTAGATCTTTTATGCAAAACTTCATCCATCATTTCAGTTATAAGCTCTCTTGGATAACCTCGAGTAAGGAACATATCAGCTATCTTCCTACATTCTACTTTAAATTCACTATCAACAGTTACCATCCTTGCCACTCGGACTAACTGTCCTTTATTTACTGATTTCTTTTGGTGAAAAGGATGGGAACTGTTGAAGTGTAAGTAAGTGTTTGAAAATGTATCTTTCCTATGGATCATAGCGCCTAACCCCCTTTGAGAATGATCTTTAAACACTTCTATATCCAAGTAAGCTATACTTTCTGTGTTAAATGTGTATGTAAAACTTAAAAAAGTAGTGGTTTGATTCAAATAATCCACAAAACTTTTCCTTTCATCCACACTTCTCTTATACAAGATTGAAATGTCATCAAGAAATTGTGTATACAAGAAAAATTGGTTTGTTAACTGATTTTGTGAAAGAATACAATTTGTTTCCCATAGTGCCATTACTGAGGTTGCAAAACTGGCCCCGCATGGAGACCCTATTGCCACCCCTATTTTTTGGAAAAATAATTGGTCCTTGAACAAAAAGTAATTGTTTGATAAGACAATGTTCAGTAATATACTCACTAACCTGATATCACTATCTTGGGCACCTTTCAAACCCAAGAAATGTAAAACATGATATATCCCTTCTTTGTGAGGTATGGATGTGTATAAATCCCTGACATCTATAATTAGAAAGTTATAAACACCATCTAACACTAATGAGTTTAATTTACTTAGACAGGCCCACAAATCTTTACAAATCTGTTCCTCATCCAATAAATATTTCTTCAGGATATTATCCACTACCTTTGCCAAAGGGTATGTAATACTATGGCGGGCATCAACCAATGGTCTTATAGGTGGATCCGTCAGGGATTTATGTATTTTTGGTAATCCAAACAATACTGGTGTCCTTGGAGCTGGCATGGACAGGTAGTTTAACAAACGTAAATCTATGAGTTGCTCAATAAGTAGTTTGCTCAAGTGCTCTCTAATTTTCCTATAAGTTGTGCTGAATTCATTGAGACTGACTCTGATATACATGTCAGTATTCAGCATAAGACTCATCTTCTGAGTGTACCAGTCCTGTTCCATTGCAACCAGTCCTCCCCCCTTATCAGGTTTAAATGTTCTTATAGGTAAATGGCAAAAATCTAGAAAGGTTGCCCAAACCTCCCTATCTACATTCGTCACTTGATTACATTTTTCTACGTTTTACGTTTGTCTCGTGAAGTCTGTTTCACAAATTTTCTCAAATGTAGAAACTAGTGGGTGGCTAATGGGGTTGAAGGTACTAGGAATGTAATATTCTGACGACACATATTGCTCTCCCTTAAACAGCACTTGTAGGTTCAATTTCCTGATGAATTGTTTTAAATCTAGAATTGTGTAGACAATATTCATAGGTTTAGAAGGCACAAAGGAAAGACCCTTCGCTAAAAGTTCCACTACACAAGGTTCAATCTCATAAGGGGTAAAATTATAGATGGAAAAATCTTCTCTTTGATTTTTAATGATACTTAAATGGGGCAATGGTTGCTCATTCTCTTCTAAAATTACTTCTAGAGAGGTGTCTATACCAATATTCTTGTCTTGAATAAACAATGTTGGGGATTCTTCTGAAGTCATATACTCTATAGCATCATTTTCATCTCCTGGCAGGTTACTCGTTAGTAAATTAACAGGATCAAAAATGTCTGCTCTTTTATGATGCAAAGGTTGAAATTCCAGAGTTTTAAAGTGCTTTATCCTGCATTTTTTTTTGTTTTTCTACAGTTTGTGGTGTTGGTTTGAAATTTTACATGGGAGGATTTGTTACATCATGAAAACAAATGCACAACTCAAGGGTAATGTAGACATCATACCCTATAAGCAGATCAAGTGGTATGTGACCTATGTCCTTGGGTAGATGGCATGTGGAGCACCCACCAGTATGTGGCCATAGTGTTGACTACTGCCTTGTATGTTGCACAGCTACTGAGTATGTGAAGGGCATCCACTGCTGCCACCCACAAAACTGTGCTTGTTTACGTTTGAGCACTGTGTGGCATGAATATGCAATTAGCACTGCTACTCACCACACGTCACTGCAAACACATGTAAACTCTGTGCAAGCTTTGTGCAAAGCCTGCATGAAATTTATTGAATCCCAGGGACAGTCTTTGCATAAGTAGAACACATTCCCAAACCCCTCTGAAAAATCACACTGTTAACACAAACAGCATACTTTCTCATACTCTACAATAAAAAGTCTTTATTTTGACTTGCAGAACAAGGTTTTGCTTGTAATTTTTACTAATTAGTTTGTCTGTGTGACCATTTTACCCTTTGGTTTATATACATACAATATATATATATATATATATATGTATGTATGTATGTATACACACACACATATATGTGAACTAACAAAACTTCTAAAACCCTTTGAGAAAAGACACTGGACCTACAATATTTAAAATACTATAATTCTTTATTTAATAGAACTTCATCAGAAAATGATAAATTAAAAGAGATACAGATAATAAATAACAAACATTTAGAGATTCTAGAACTGACAACATTTTTTTTAAATGATTGGTTGACATTAACCAGTGTAAAGTAACCAGGAAGAGTGACATGAATCATAAGGCATTGTATGTATGGGTGCCTATTCAAATAGTGGTTGTGGTAGTAGCCAATCAGGATTAATGCTCAAGAGCTAATACACACTGACCAATGGAAACTGTTACTAGAGAGCTTTAAATAAAACAGAAAATTAGCTAAAGCTGATTGCTGAAATTTTAACAAATTGTTAGACCTTTGGTACTGCTAATAATTGTTGCATAAACAATAAGTTGGGTGATGGTTTCTACCTGTACCATCTAAGCCCGCATTTTAAGTTCAAGTTTTCCTTGAGTGCTGGCAATGCTTCTGCATTGAGAAGTTGCCATTTGAGTTCTCTAACTTCAAATAAGGTATCAAAGTCTCCAACAAAAGGTACAATCTATATATCTATATCTATCTTTGTCTCTCTCTCTCTCTCTCTCTCTATATATATATATATATATATGGGTCTACTTTCTTTGATCAAAATACCATTATTTTGAACAAAGAAAGTATGACCTTACTTTCATGAAAGTGCACTTCAGCAAAAGTGCACTTTTACGAATTCCAGTTCAGCGAACTGGCAATGTAAATAAAACAGAGCACTACAGTGGGGATAAGGGAATATACCTGTTTCCCCTCAGGGTTTAGTATATTTAATGTAGCGAGGGGTGTGGAGGGTGCAGGGAGTCTTGCCTCCCCCCTTCAAAATGGAGTTTAAATTGTTATTTTTTTTATTTTAATTGCCGGTTCATTGAACCAGAACTCGCAAAAGTGCACTTTCTTTGAAGTGCGCTTTCATGAACGTAAGGTCGTACTTTCTTTGTTCAAAATAATGGTATTTTAATCAAAGAAAGTAGACCTATATATATATATATATATATATATATATATATATATATATATATATATATATATATATAATTTATTTATTTATTTGACATTTATTTACCGGGGTGGTCTAACTGGGTTTACAGGACCTGTCTTCAGCAGAGGCCCAGGGAGAAAAGCTCCACATACAGGACAAATACAGTATAATCCAATATAACACAAATGATATTAGAAATACTATACAAAAACAAGTTGAAAGAAACTATGCTACAAGATTACACATCTAGACAATTCTATAGAGTTAAAACATAGATAGTGATAGTCACTCTCACCATATACATAGCCTATGAGTAGATAGTATCCAAAAGTACCAACGATGAAAGTATACCCAAAGGTAATAAACCAGTAAAACAAAATATCCACAAACTTGTCTGGAACCACCAAGCCCTTTATTAATTATAAGGTATGTAGGTAATGCACTGTATGACATTAACTGTTCTAGTACATGAAAACATAGGATGTGGGTTTTAGTTAGGAAAATAATTGCCAGAAAGTTAGTGATGCAGAAAGATAGCAAAAGCTAACGATAGAAACATTACAGTTTGAGCAGTGACTTAAGGATATGGGATAGAAACAGAGATGGAGTTAGGAGAGCTTTAGGCCCTTGCAGACTGTGAGGGAATGAAATATGACAAAAGAGGAGGATGAGGCTAGTGTGGAAGAAGAGGAAAGAGCTGAGCAAGAGGCTTTGAAATGGGTTAGAGTAGACATAGACTTGATATCTCTCTCTCTCTCTCTATATATATATATATATATATATATAGATATAGATATATAGATATATAGATAGATATAGATGTACACACACACACACACACACACACACACACACACACACACACACACACACACACACACACACACACACTCTACACAAAGTGCTAACTCCATGGTTGCACCAATTCAAAGAAGGAAGAAATCTCCCAAAGAAGGGAATTGCTGCTGCACACTTAGAAATCACATCAGCAGTGATTTGCTATGAAAATAGTGATCACCATTGTATTTCTCAGTGTCTTGTGCTTTGAACAAATAACACTTGAGGAATATAACCTTAGCTGCTTCTAGATATACATACCAGCATAGTGACTCAGTGATTAAAATCTCTGTCCTATGACTCTGAGGTTCAGCCCTGATGTCTAATCTCTGTCTGTGTTGTGTTTGAATTTCTCCCAATGTCTGTGAAAAATTAAGTATCAAGGTGTTGCTTACTGTGATGGATCCAAAGTCTTCTTAAGACACTAGGTCTTGCTGGCTGGATTCTGCTGAAATTAAAGTCTAGTTATAATTGCATTTACAGTCTGTTGCCCACAGAAACTTGCAGAGTGTACACTGATGCAGCAACAAACTCTGAGCAGTAACCAATATTTTTTATAAACAAATCACACGTACTACTGTTGCAACTTTAGTTATACTGTACTACTTTACTTCTCAAACAGAATGGATGATATGAAAGATACAATACAAAAATATCTCTAACAATGCTATCTGCTATAGTCTCTTTATAGCAGTTTTACAGCCTATTTTTCTCCATGGTACTCTATTTTGGACTTTGTATGAGAACATCTGTTTGCTGGTGTTTGCAGAAAAAACATGTTTTCATCCTGTAATGCTGATATTGTCTTTTAAGGAAGCACCTTGTAAAAAACACATACAAATGCTGACTTGATCATTCCAACTTCCTTGGTTAATAGTGTCATATGATAGAAACATGTCATGTTGTCCATTCTTTACAGAAGCTGCATACATCCTGTTTTTCACATTGTTGCTCTTATTGACAATGTGAAATGCATACATCCTGTTTTTCATATTTTTGCTTTTACTGACCATGTGAAATGCATACATTCTGTTTTTCACATTTTTGCTCTTACTAACCATGTGAAATACATAAATTCTGTTCTTAAGTCTGTAAGAGGTCAGCCTTTTTGCTGACAGTGTGAAATGCATACATTTTTGCTGATTCTGTAGGAGACATGTCCATTAAGCAACTTCCTTATTTTTCAAGCCACAGTCATTTAGTATGGATGCTAATCACATATTGCTAAACTCAATTTCTACATTTAAGCAAGCTTTATTTTATACCATATTTATGTTACATATTTGTACTTTTAACCTTTTATTCACTGTTAAATACACTCTACAATCCTGTCTTTTTATTTTTTACAGAAAACACATTAAGAAACAAAACCTTTAGTATTCTTTTGATACAGCAGTCAAAATGCAATTTTACATAGTTAATACAATGATATCAAGTATTACTACCAAAACGTAATGTATTTAATGACTTTTTCTTTTGCATGCCATTCTGTGAAAATATTCAATCAGTTGTGAGCTGTATCTGCTTTAGTTTTATTTTTTAACTTGATTAATTTATTCTTTTGCAATCACAGAATTTTATTTATGACTTAGAACTGTTCCATTAACTCTATGAAACTGTTGAATTAACTATTTACTTTTATTAATAATTTTGTACCAACAGATTAGAAATAGACTAATATCTATAAGAGACAAGAACTATGTGCTACTGCAAATATTATTTAGTGCTATAAATATACAGTTTCAATGTAATTTTAACCATAACATTGTGGTCATATCTCTGAACTGTCCATTAACACCTTGGTTGACACTGAAGTGAACATATTAAACACCTTGGTAAAGTACTGAACTGGGCTTAGATAATAAATATTTGAATGTAATTATTTCAGTAGATTTAATACTTCAGGATTAAAAAAAACATGATTTATACACTAAAGAATGCTATGTACATATTAGTCCATTAGCTGTATGAGTACAATATTTTAATAGAAATTTTCTCTAACTGGGGTAACCAATGCTAGCACAGATAAAATGGTGGTCCAAAAAACAGTGATAAAATTACAATTAGTAATAAAATTACAACTTGACAAATTACTTTTGAACTTGTTACTTTACAATGTGTCCTATACAGTATATATCTACACAGTCTGTCTGCTACTCATGCATTTCAGTCAAGTAGGTACCCCAAACCCATTTTTTAAATATGGTTCTCCACACATATTCATTGCTAGACATTAATTTCATTTGTACTGAATCCTTCAGTGTTTGTACATACAAAGACTGCCAAGTACATTTAGTCTAATCTTACAAATTTAGTAACATTAACATCAAGCAAAATCTTGGACTAGTAGAATTGCCACCAAAGGCATGGTATTAAACTGCATACCCAGCAATTAGAAGCATTCATGCTTTTTGCATACCAACATTGTCTTGCCAAAAACATATTAAAAAATAATGACCAGTCTTGCTTAATTTTTACATATCTTTACTCTCTCTCTTGTATACTTTTACAGTTTAACAAGGTGTAAATGCAATTTAATACTAAACAATACAATAATAACTAGCATAATAGCTATTAGCAACTTGTAAAATATCTTATCTTGTCAGGTTTAATCTGTTTACCAGTATTTCTAATGCACTAATACCTGTTTTACCCTCTCCCCTGAAAGAGTATTGTCAAGAATGAATAAGATATTATTTCTTCCTGTAGCCTTTTTAGACCCTTTTGCAATACTGCTCACACAGTCAGTGTAAAAATGAGAAAGTACCCCTCCCCCTGTAGTACTGCAGTATTGTTTATTTGCTTTAGACCTTTGTCTGATTTGATAATTTTTTGGCTGTTTTCAATGACATAATTTATTTTTCTGTTGCCTTTGCAGTCTACTACTAGTAGTTATTTGTACCCTCCTATGTACTTTATTTGAACTGTATGTATACTATAGCCCATCTGCTAGCTGTACTTGATGTAACTGAGTTTTTTTACTTTTAACATTTACCTGCAAACAGATTATCAGTGACATATATGCACAGTTTAGATTTTTTTTTAATTTCAATTACCAAATAGTGTTGCATGTGAACATTTAACAATTATGTTTTAATAACAATAATGTTTTAGAAAAACTCAAGCCACTTGTCTGGCAATCAGTCTTGTTTTATCTGCTCAATATTTCCTGTTGCTATTTATTCAGTCTGGGAAGGTCTGAGCTCACATTTTAAACTCTGTAGACTATAGTTAACCCTTTTAGCATTTTTCCTTTAATCATTTGTTAATACACTTGCAATTTGATAGTAAAATGCAGTTATAAAACACTTAGAATTATAAGTATTTGAGATTTGCATAAATATGCATTTATACAACATAAATAAACATTATTTTACAATTATCTTACATATTTTTGCAACTTGGATTTCAGTATTTTTTATTTATTTAACTGCCCTGCCATTCATTTTTCAAAGACTGCTTGACTAATAACATCTGTGATTTTATTTCTTTTTAAAATTCAGAACTTTAACTGTTTAGTGTGATGTTACTATACAATTATAGCAAATTGTAAAAAAAAAACCAAAATAGCTTAACTAGCACATGTTTATATTTACATGATTTACATTTGCTGTTGTCTGCCTTTTCTCTTGTGCCTTTTAACAGATTACTTTATATGAAAAGAAAATACATACATGTCAGTCTTGTGACTTCAGATTTTTATTGTTATTAACTACTCTCATTTGATTTTTATGCACCAGAGCTGTTTATTTACCTTTGCTATGAGAATGGCAGTCATATGCTCTACTTTACTGTAGTACTGATTAAATGCCTTGCTTTAACTGAATGAAAGTCATACATCAGATCCTGCCATGTATGCTTAACCATTTTCAAAACACAAATACATTATAAAATATATTGGGTAGCCTAATGGTTAAGGTGTTTGCCTTATAAACACAAGGTACAGGGTTGAGTCTCAAAAGGGATAATTGGCTAGGCTTAAAATGGCTCACAAGGGCAGTTAGCTTAGTACTAATCTATGAACCTATCTTTTGTATAGATCAGCTGTAGTTTCCTGCACTTTTGCAATGTTTTCTTAAGCTCAGCTGTTATATACAGGAAGCCAGTCTCTGTCAGTTCAGCTAATTTATTTTCTTTATCCTGTAATTGTTGTTCAAGAGTTTTCTGTAATGTTGCACAGTCTTGCTGACATTTTTCAGTAATCTTTTCTGCTGAATCTAAAACTCCTATGCAGTTTTGAAAACATGTGTGTATAACTTGTCTAAACTTCCTGAACTCGTGTCTGTCTTTTTGAAGTTTATTACATTCTTTTGTAGCAAAATATACTGGAGGTTCTTTCAGTAACTGATTTGACTCCTGTTGTAACTCTGAAATAAAAAAAACTTTCACATGTGGTGACAGGACATCATTGTCCAGCATTTGAATATAATGTAAGCATTATTAATTCTTTATGGTTCTTTACCATTAAAAGTTTTGTCTGTACAGTCTAACCTTTGAATAATGTAATGCAATGTTGTTTTATGACATTGTACACAGAACGCAGTTCCATATAATTTACACAATAAACATTTGTCATGTCTCACATGGTTTTCTTTGAGATACCAGTCAAATATTGTAATACATTTGCATAATGCCTTGCTATCAACTTGCCCTAATAAGGTTTTACATTTACTAATGTGCTGTGTATACCAACATTGCAGTTTACTCCATATTTGTTCTGCTACATTACAAGTAAAGCTTGGCCTACACCTGCTTGAATTCTGTCTAGTAGCATCCATACTAAAAATGTGACACAAAAAAGGTCTTACCAGTTAGCAAGAAAACAGGTGATCAGGCTGTTGTTGCTGATGGCTGGAAATTTTTCAGAGTCACTTGAGAAGCTGGTGAAACACAACAGGCAGCAGACTGCTGTGAAAAGTAGATGGCCACCTTTTCTTGGAGAATTTATGGCCCTGTGACTTTTCTGCACTGCAGGCTCAATCTGGATTCAGACATCTGAGAAACTTTACTTCTACAAGCTGCATAAACTAGGATACTTCTGTTTAGGATTTACACATATGTACAAATGTTAGATACTGCAATTTGATTGAAGTGACCCTCTGCAGGGCTTACCACTCCCTCTGTGTTCGACTGCAGGTAGGCTCGCCATTGAAAAATTAAGTATCAAGGTGCTGCTTACTGTGATGGATCCGAAGTCTTAAGACACTAGGTCTTGCTGGCTGGATTCTGCTGAAATCAAAGTCTAGTTATAATTGCATTTACAGTCTGTTGCCCACAGAAACTTGCAGAGTGTACACTGATGAAGCATCAAACTCTGAGCAGTAACCAATGACTTTTTATAAACAAACCACATGTACTACTGTTGTAGCTTTAGTTATACTGTACTACTTTACTTCTCAAACAGCATGGATGATATGAGAGATACAATACAAAAATTATTTCTAACAATGTTATCTGCTATAGTCTCTTTATAGTAGTTTTACATCCTGTTTTCTCCATGGTACTCTATTTTGGACTTTGTATGAGAACATCTGTTTACTGGTGTTTGCAGGAAAACATGTCTTCATTCTGTAATGCTGATATTGTCTTTTAAGGAAATACCTTGTGGAAAAACACATACAAATGCTGATTTGATCATTCCAACTTCCTTGGTTAACAGTGTCATATGATAGAAACATATCCTGTCGTCCATTCTTTAAAATAAGCTGCATACATCCTGTTTTTCACATTTTTGCTCTTACTGACCATGTGAAATGCGTACATTCTGTTCTTAAGTCTGTAAGAGGTCAGCTTTTTTGCTGATAGTGTGAAATGCATACATTTTTGCTGATTCTGTAGGGGACATGTCCGTTAAGCAAATTCCTTGTTTTTCAAGCCACAGTCATTTAGTATGGATGCTAATCACATATTGCTAAACTATTTCTACATTTAAGCAAGCTTTATTTTATACCTTATTTATATTACATATTTGTACTTTCAACCTTTATTCACTGTTAAATAAACTCTAATAGCCTGCATGAGTTTTCTCCAATTTCCTCGCATCTTCCAGAAACCTATTGGTTGATTGACTTCTCTAAAGTGTCTTTATATGTTGCATATACTCATGCCTTTGTGTTCCAGGTTACAGCTTTAAATGGTCCACAATGATCTTTTTGCTTGGTTAACAAATGAATAAATGAAAAATATTGCATCTAAAGGTTTCTGCAATGTTATTTTTTTCTGTATTATAGTTCTACATGCAGCAACTGTAAAAACATTCCAGTTGTTGCAGAAAACAGCTGTTGCTGGTTTTAAAATGTAGTTTATGAAAATTACTGATTTGCTTCCTGACTGCCTTCATGATCTGCTAGGTTTCTAGAATGTGTGCCTAAATGCAGATGTGTTGATGTCTTCTCTTTGGGAGTATGCTACAGTCGTTAGACGAGTTGGGGATGATGAACCCATGAATAAGTCATAATACTTATTACACTATTGGAAGTTTGGTGATCCCAGACTTGCTACTTAGAGGGATGAAACCCTTAATAAAACTTATGTTACCCATGCTGAGCTAAAGGCATGGGTATTGGTGAGACCTGGTAGGAGATGTTATACTCTAATGGCCAACACCTGCCTAGATAACTTGAGGGAGAGAGAGACAGCATGGCTTAGATGATAAAAAAAATACCCGTGCATTAACCAGGTAGGCCAAAAGGGCACACGGTCCTTTTTCAGGGGTGACTCAGAAGCTATGTTTGGTTAAATGACTTGATCAGAGTCCCCACAGCAGCCAACTGTAAGCTGAGGGAATCAAACCTGGTACCACAGGAACTATAGCACATAGCTTTAGCCCTCTGTGCCAACTGACAGACAGACAGAGGTTGATTAACCATTGAAGAGTCCAGGGCAGGGTTGCATTGCTAAGAGGTGCATGCAACACTGGTTTGGTGATGATGTGGATGAGACCAAGCACATAATTCCCCATCTAGACAACAACTGTAGGTCAGCAAGCCACCTATGAAGAGGGTGTTATGGGGGGTGGGGCAAGGACCTTCATAGGACTAGTACACTGTTCCACTCCATAATGCTGGTAATCACTTCTGGGGAACATAATGAAAATGATGTACCCTAATGGGAACAAATGATTGAGAAAACTCTCACCCAGTTTCATTCCTGGGTGAAAAAAAAGAGCTGATAAGGCAAAAGTAGAGGAACCATTTTGCATGGTCCCCTGGAAGGAATAAAAAATATTAGAAGTTTGTTTTTGGTGCTATTAACAATATGAGTTCATTAAATACTGCTGTGTGCATTTCATACATTCTAAGCTTTAAATGAATAAATGTAGTTTGGGACAAGTTAAGTTGTCCCAGTCCCTCGAATAAGGGGGTAAAGGAGTGGGGATGATATAGAGCTAGAAAGCAAGGTGAGGATTGTAGTAGGACAGGATAGTGGGATTGTGGTGGTGAAAGGGTTAAAGAGAGAAGGAGATGTAAAAGAAAGTGAGATAGGGGAAGGAGGGACTTCTAACAGGATTAAGTGTTAGGGATTAAAGGAAGTAGGCACATTTGGCATGAGTTGGTGGTGCAGTAACAACTGGCTTACGTCCAGATGACTTGTAGGTATCATGGATGAAGGTAGGCCTTGGATGGTGGGGAGAGAAGGGGTTAAGTTAACTGGGTCAGTTCCCCCCTCTCCCTTTGGTGTTTTCTAGAGGTTAATTTATTATGGGGATGGAGTTTGGGAATATAGTTTGAGCTTACTGGTAGGGAAGGGTGAAAGAATACTGAGTGTGTGTGTCTGTGTGTGTATGGATGAATGGTTGGGGGGGTGGTCAAAAAATATATATATAGATATAATAAAGTGTTGAGGTGAGTAGTGCTCAGCTTACCTGAGTGTTGAGGTGTTTCTCCGGTGGTCTGGTAGGCCTTGGGTTGCGGTGGGTATTTCTTGGTCCTAGATTCGTGGTTGAGGTCCTCCTGGTGGTCCAGTGGGGTGGTAGGGTGAGTAACGGTAGTTGGGGTCTTTGTGGTTATCTGATGGTGCTGAGGTTGCTCCCTGTGGTCTGTGTGTCTCCGGGGGATTCGTCGGGCCTCTCGGGCCTTTCTCGGTTGGGCAATGTGGTCGAGGGACATCCATGGGGGGAGGCTGGGCCTGCTGTTAGCTCCATTGGGTAGTAGGCCGTTGGTGCCATGCAGTTGGTGTAGTAATAAAAAAAAAAAAAAAGAAAAAGGGGGGAAAGTGTTCTCCTGGTGGTTGTGGTAGGCGAAGGGGGTCCATCATTGTAATCTGGTCCCATTATGTTGGGGGGTAGTGGTGGATCACCTCCTTGTGCTCCCTGGTGGGTTCGCGGGCTGGCCATGTCCGTTTCTGGGGAAATGGATCTCCTGGTGTTCATGGTAGATTGGGGGTAGTGGTGGATCATCTCCTCGTGGGCTGCCATTTCTTTGTCAGTTGTGGTAGGTGGTCAGGTGTCCATTGTTGTGTCCAGCCTAATCTGCGGTGGTGGTAGTGGTGGAATTTTCTTTTTGTGCTCACTGGTAGGTTCGTGGGTTTCCATCTGTCTTCTCCAGTCATTCCATCATCAGGATGGCATCCTGGTCATCTGGGTGTCCTTGCATCCTAGTATTTGGTGGTGGTAGAATATCCTCTCTGTCCTCCATGGTGGTTTAGTGGGTTGCTTCTGCCGTTTTCTTGGTCGTTGGGTCTGAGTGCCGGTTTGCGCATGTGCACTCCGTTGCTGGGCCGTTACCTCTCTGGTGTGTCATGCTGGGAGGAAAGGTAAGTGTTTTTAGGCTTGATTGTGTGAATGATGATAGGATTGGGTGGCTGGTAGGTAGGGATATAGTTGGGGGGGGCAGGAATAGTTTTAATATTTTGTTTCTCTTTTACAGATGGCTAAATTACCAGAGCTAAGGCAGAGGTGGCAAGCTATTGTGGCCCAAACGGAGGAGCTGTTCCAGAAGGCGGCAACATCGGAGGTGGTACAGGAACCTGAACAGACCCCGGGTCGGAAGAGGTGATGCACAGTGGTGAGAACCCCAGCTAGAGGGAAAAAGCAACAGGCATCGCAGCAGGTGGTAGCAGAGGAGACACTGGTTCCCAGTACGTCACAAGATGAAGGTGCAGATAATGGTTTTACTATGGCAGAATTGTCAGGGGAGCTAGGGGTTGAGGATTATGGGGGGGATGATGATGGCTTGTAAGTTGGGGATCTTGGGGGTGGTGTGAAAGGGATAGAGGAGGCTCAGAGGCAACTAGCACAGTTTGCCAGGTACCCGGTTAGAGATGTGATCGGGGGGGTGGTTGGTTCCATGGACATTTTGGTAGGAGGTAGGCTCTGATTTTGGGCTGTGGCCTAGGGACTGGTTGGCTACCCAATCTTTGGGGCAGGGTACAGGAGTGGTTTTCCTGACTCCACACATTCCAGGCTCGGTTAAGGAAAAAATTTGGAAAGGGGAATATGTGGATTTGTTTGAGCTGATCGATGCAGAACGGGTCCAACGGCTAGTGGAAGCAGAGTCCTCTAATAGCAAGGACTTGTTGGCGGCTTTAGCGGCATTGGGAAGGCAGAGGTTAGGTAAGCTTCACCCTAGGACATGGGATAATTGGGTGCTTGGCTTTATTTATTTTATGGCAGTGCAGTTGGAGAAGAATGGGTCTTTGGCCCTGCCACTTCTAGGCTATTTTCTTACCATTTGTGAGGCTCAGTGGTTAAGGCCGGGTAATGCGTGGCTTTGGTATGATCAGCGTTTCCGCAAATGGAAGGCTGTGGACCAGTCACTGCATTGGGAGGTGCAACATCCAGATCTATGGTTGGCTACGATGATGGATAGTTACGGGGGCTTTAATAGAAGGTTGAGTGGGCTGGAAACAGCAGGTGTGTGTTGGTCATTTAATAATGGCTCCTGTTCATGGGTGGGGTGCAAATTTGCCCACGTTTGTTCAAGATGTGGAGGGGGTCATTCGGCCACTGGCTGTGGTCGGCAGGATTTGTCCTGGAACTCTAATGTTATTGGTCGTGAAGGTGGATTTGGTGGACAAGGCTTCTTGCAAGGCTTTCAACTGGCCCGAGGGAGAGGTAATTTTCATGGGTCCCGGGGATTTGGACTCGGGTTCTTTAGAGGCAATAGAGGAAGGGGCGCCATACCCCATTAAGATGGAGGTTCTCTGGGGTATGCTTCATCGGTTTCCTGGTCTGGCCATCAAAGAGGAGATAATACAAGGATTTCAAAGGGGGTTTCCTATTAAGTCCACTGTGGGAAATGGTGGGGGGGGGGTTGCAAGAATATATGATCTGTTCAAGGTATAGAGGATATCTTGGAGGTTTTATTTGAGAAAGAGTGCTGGGCGGGGCGGTTATTGGGTGCTTTTGACAGTCCGCCTTTTAGTGCTTACAGGGTGTCACCTTTGGGGTTGGTGCCAAAGAAGCGAGAAGGGGAATTCAGAGTGATACATCACTTGTCATATCCGGAAGGGAATTCAGTAAATTATTTTATTGCAGAAGAGGAGGTTAGGGTGCATTACCCTTCTTTAGATGATGCAATGAAAGTGATTAGGGAATTTAGGGAGCCATGGTTGGTTAAGGTCGACATTGAGTTGGCTTTTCGATTATTGCCTATAAGGAGTGAGAATTGTCCACTACTGGGGATGCAGGTAGGAAATAAGTACTACTTCGATAAAGCTATGCCTATGGGTTGTTCAGTGGCATGTGCGACTTTTGAGAAGTTCAGTACAGTATTGCATTGGATTTGGCAGCAGAGAGTGGGAACTCAAAAGGCAGTGCATTATTTAGATGATTTTTTGTTGGTGGGCGAAGGAAGGGTAGGTGAACAGGAGGGTTTGGGGGAGTTTATGATTATGTGTGACGAGTTAGGGGTACCAGTGGCTCAGCATAAGATGGAGGGTGCGGTGAGGGCATTCGAATTTCTGGGATTAACAGTTGATGCGGAGCGGGACTGTTTTGTTTACCCGAGAATAAAATAGAGAGGCGTAGGTTGGTGATACGTTTGGTGCTGGGTAAGGATAAGATTCGGATTCGTTCACTTATGGAGTTGCTTGGGCTTTTGAATTTTGCCTGTCGAGCGGTACACCCAGAGCGAGCCTT
>NC_056740.1:32505659-32563906 GCF_019279795.1 Protopterus annectens
AAGTCTGTTCAGACCCAGTCAACAGTTCATAGCATGAAAGAGAATTATTCAACCAAAGAGCATAGCTTGCCATAAAAGTCAGGTCTATTCAGACCAAAATACCATGATAAATCCTCGTGTTCCACACTGTACAAAGAAACCATCCAAGTATAAAAAGCACACAGGTTTATTGGATCCTTGGTAAGTGCTTTCGCAGTTAGCTTTGTCAAACCAGTAATACCATACAATGGGACATCCAATATATACCATTTATATAATCTAATTAACCAATTAGTTAATCAGCATAATAAAACAATTAATCAATTTTTAAAAGGTTTTTTAAAAGCAACCATGAGAGGCAGTAAATTTTATAGTCTATTAAGAACATCAATTTTTAATACAAAAATATAAAAAAAGTAAATAAAATACTTAAGTATAACATATATAAACTTCATGTGGTACTGTAAACATTAACAATTGCTAGAATATTTATGTATTATGGAATATTTATGTCAAATCTTGTGCCTTCTGTTTTTAAGTATAGGTTTTAAGGGAACTCTGTCATTCAATCCTGGGGGGATATGTGCTCTGGTTCTAATAATCCACTGAGTTTCTATAGACTCAGTTTTGTTCCTAATATCACCCCCTCTAATAGATGGCTCTAAGACTTGTAATACAGTAAAAGTGAAGGTGTGTCTGTCATTAGTTCCCAAAATATGTTTGGACAGTGCATTCACTTCAGATTTAATGCGTATCTGGTACAAATGCTCCCAGATACGTTGCTTTAACATACGGTTAGTTTTACCTATGTAAAACGAAGAGCAAAAAGAACATCTAGCCAAATAAATCAGATTTTTACTCTCACAGTTGGCATTAACCTTAATAAAAATGAAATCTCCAGTTGTTGGATGTACAAACATAGGGATGTTCAAGATATAAGAACAATAATTACACTTGTTACATGGTGTGGATCCTTTAAACTCTTCAGGACCACTACAATTTCTATATTCAGAACAACATAACATGTTGTATAAATTATTTTTATTTTTGTAGGTAAAATTAGGAAGTTCACCAATGTGTTTAGATACATCAGGATCTAACCTCAAAATTTCCCAATATTTAATAATTAATTCTTTGATAGAATAGATATCCTGTGTATAGTGAACAATATACCTAACTACATCATTTTTATTGTATAAAGTATAATTAGTTTCCTTCTTGTATTCCATGGCACCAGCTTCTGAAAAAAATGGGTACCGCACTGTTTTGTCTCAGATTCCTAACTTCATTAAATGAGTCATTTATTTCTTTAATTTTATAGTTTTTTTCACCAAACCTTAATTCCATGTCCCTCATTTCATGTTCAAATGTTTCATCATTAACTGTCAGCCTGGATAGTCGCATACCCTGACCTTTCATTACATTTCTAAAAATGTGTGGTGGATGCATACTGTTCCTATTTAATAGGTTATTTTTATAGCAAGCCTTCCTGTGAACACTGGTATTAAACCCACCATTAGGAAGACGCCAGATGTTTATATCCAAAAAAGATATCATATTGTCAGAGTAAGTCATAGTAAATTTTAAGAACGAGGTCAGTGTATTCACTTCCTTCTCAAAGATATGTAGTTCGTCTTCACTGCCTCTCCAAAGAAAGAAAAGATCATCTACAAAACGCTTGTAGAAGATGACATGTTTCTTATAACTTTCTGAATTGAACAATTTCTGTTCCTCCCAGTTAGCCATTACCAAATTGGCGTAGCTATTGGCACATGCAGTGCCCATAGCTACGCCATTCTTTTGTAGATATATAGTTTCTAAAAACAGAAAGGCATTGCTTTCCAAAACTAGTTCTAATAAAGTACATAAAAAATCCACCATAGTTAGAGACATGTTTGAGTGAGTGGTTAAATATGCTTGTATATATGATAGACCTTGGTCATTGGGTATGTTAGTGAATAATGATTTAACATCCATTGTGACCATCAATAGGTCTGTATTTTCAAGATAATTTTTCGTAGCTTCATAGAAATCCAACAAAAACATTCTAGAATCCCTCAAAATGGAACAATTATTTGCTACATAGGGCTTTAACATTTTTTCCACATAGAAGGAGATATTTTCCGTGATCCAACCACAACCAGATACTATTGGTCTAAGTGGTGGTTTCACCGGATCTTTGTGTATCTTAGGTAATCCCTTTATTATGGGGATTGTAGGTTCTTCTAACACAAGGTAGTTGTATAGCTTGTAGTCCATTATACCTAATTTGTACATATCTTCTAATGTGTTGTATACAGTATTCACAACCCTTGTTATTTCCCTCTGTGATATCATTTTATAAAAATTGGTATCACTGAGCATCTCTAACATATAGCCCTCATAGTCTATTTTATCAAAAATGACTATCGGGCCTCCTTTATCTGCTGGTTTTATACATATATTATTGTCAGACATGAGTTCATTTAATGCCTGATGTTGTCTGAGAGTTAAATTATTTTTAAGATGCTTGGTAGAATTTTTCTGCAATAAGTATAACTCTTTTTCAACAGCTCTACTAAATACATCGATGGTAGGATGTAAATTGGGTATCATTAGGCTAGGTTTCTTAATGTCATGACCGTATGATGCATTATCAAAACTTGAGAACATCACCTTCAATTGTAAGTTCCTAGTGAACATTTTCAAGTCTAGGATGGATTCTGTGACAGAGCTCATCTTAGATGGAACATAAGATAAGCCTTTGTTTAATACATCTAGTTCAAATTTACTCAATGGTCTGTGTGAGAGGTTAAGCACTATGTTAGCCTCTCCCACATTTTCTTGAGAGTAGGCTCTCTCAGGTCGTTTGTTGGGGCCTTTCTTTTTTGCCTGCCCCTGCTCATGGAGCGTTCCCTTCCCTTGAATCGCTGCTCTGCTATGGGGAAAGGGTGTGGTAGTTCATGATCAGGATTAGTACTAATGGTATTACGTACTTTACTGCGTACCACCTGTTGTTGAATTTGTTGTTCATTCACTAATACATTGTTAGTTAAAGTATTCAGTGTATTCACAGTCTCCATTTTATCATTAACAACATTCACATTCAATACATGAGCATCAATTACATTCTGAGTTGTGGTATTCTGACTACTTAATAATACCTCTGTAACTGTATCAGACTTAGTATTGTGAATAGAATTACCAGATGGTATATTCATACCACTATTATTGTTAAAATTATTTACATTATTACTAGAAAACCTAGGCCAGGTAAAAACCTGATTGTTAGAGAAATCAAAAGTATCTCTCACAAGCTTATGCCTCTTTTGTTCATATAACCTTTTCTCATACAGTGAGACATTATCCATAATGCGTTCTAGTTTACAGTCCACTAAAGTGTCTTTAAAGTCTTTATATAACTGGCCGTTTTGCTGGTATTCTTGAGCGCTTTGATTGCAGTGAATTTGTTATTTTACACATTTTATTAACTAATATTAATATGGTGATAATTTAATGTTACATCAGCTGTATGTTGCTACATGGGTAGTTTCGACACTAATATTAATATGGCGATCATTTAATGTTACATCAGCTGTATGTTGCTACATGGGTAGTGCAGACACTAATATTAATATGGTGATTATTTAATGTTACATCAGCTGTATGTTGGGTAGTGCAGATACTAATATTAATATGGTGATCATTTAATGTTACATCAGCTGTATGTTGCTACATGGATAGCGCAGACACTAACATTAATATGGTGATCATTTAATTTTACATCAGCTGTATGTTGCTACATGGGTAGTGCAGACACTAATATTAATATGGTGATCGTTTAATGTTACATCAGCTGTATGTTGCTACATGGATAGTGCAGACACTAACATTAATATGGTGATCATTTAATTTTACATCAGCTGTATGTTGCTACATGGGTAGTGCAGACACTAATATTAATATGGTGATCATTTAATGTTACATCAGCTGTATGTTGCTACATGGATAGTGCAGACACTAACATTAATATGGTGATCGTTTAATGTTACATCAGCTGTATGTTGCTACATGGATAGTGCAGACACTAACATTAATATGGTGATCATTTAATTTTACATCAGCTGTATGTTGCTACATGGGTAGTGCAGACACTAATATTAATATGGTGATCAGTTAATGTTACATCAGCTGTATGTTGTTACATGGGTAGTGCAGACACTAATATTAATATGGTGATCATTTAATTTTACATCAGCTGTATGTTACTACATGGGTACATACACTAATATTAATATGGTGATAATTTAATGTTACATCAGCTGTATGTTACTACATGGGTAGTACATACACTAATATTAATATGGTGATCATTTAATGTTACATCAGCTGTATGTTACTACATGGGTAGTGCAGACACTAATATTAATATGGTGATCAGTTAATGTTACATCAGCTGTATGTTACTACATGGGTAGTACATACACTAATATTAATATGGTGATCATTTAATTTTACATCAGCTGTATGTTACTACATGGGTAGTGCAGACACTAATATTAATATGGTGATCATTTAATTTTACATCAGCTGTATGCTACTACATGGGTAATGCAGACACTAATATTAATATGGTGATCATTTAATTTTACATCAGTTGTATGTTGCTACATGGATAGTAGATGCACTAATATTAATATGGTGATCATTTAATGTTACATCAGCTGTATGCTACTACAAGGGTAGTACATACACTAATATTAATATGGTGATCATTTAATTTTGCATCAGCTGTATGTTACTACATGGGCAGTGCAGACACTAATACTAATATGGTGATCATTTAATTTTACATCAGCTGTATGTTACTACATGGGTAGTACATACACTAATATTAATATGGTGATCATTTAATTTTACACCAGCTGTATGTTACTACATGGGTAGTACATGCACTAATATTAATATGGTGATCATTTAATTTTACATCAGCTGTATGCTACTACATGGGTAGTACAGACACTAATATTAATATGATGATCATTTAATTTTACATCAGCTGTATGCTACTACATGGGTAGTGCAGACACTAATATTAATATGGTGATCATTTAATTTTACATCAGCTGTATGTTACTACATGGGTAGTACAGACACTAATATTAATATGATGATCATTTAATTTTACATCAGCTGTATGCTACTACATGGATAGTGCAGACACTAATATTAATATGATGATCATTTAATTTTTCATCAGCTGTATGTTACTATATGGGTAGTGCAGACACTAATATCAATATGGTGAGTAGTGTTAGATACACTAATATTAATATGGTGATCATTTAATTTTACATCAGCTGTATGTTACTACATGGATAGTACATACACTAATATTAATATGGTGATCATTTAATTTTACATCAGTTGTATGTTACTACATGGATAGTACATACACTAATATTAATATGGTGATCATTTAATTTTACATCAGCTGTATGTTACTAGATGGGTAGTACATGCACTAATATTAATATGGTGATCATTTAATTTTACATCAGCTGTATGTTACTACATGGGTAGTACATACACTAATATTAACATGTGATCATTTAATTTTACATCAGCTGTATGTTACTGCATGGGTAGTGCATACACTAATATTATATGGTAATCATTTAATTTTACATCAGCTGTGTGTTATTGCTTGGGTAGTACATACACTAATATTAATATGGTGATCATTTAATTTTACATCAGCTGTATGTTACTACATGGGTAGTAGATACACTAATATTAATATGGTGATCATTTATTGTTACATCAGCTGTATGCTACTACATGGGTAGTACATACACTAATATTAATATGGTGATCATTTAATTTTGCATCAGCTGTATGTTACTACATGGGTACTGCAGACACTAATATTAATATGGTGATCATTTAATTTTACATCAGCTGTATGTTACTACATGGGTAGTACATACACTAATATTAATATGGTGATCATTTAATTTTACATCAGCTGTCTGTTACTACATGGGTAGTCCACACACTAATATTAATATGGTGATCATTTAATTCTACATCAGCTGTATGCTACTACATGGGTAGTACAGACACTAATATTAATATGATGATCATTTAATTTTACATCAGCTGTATGCTACTACATGGGTAGTGCAGACACTAATATTAATATGGTGATCATTTAATTTTACATCAGCTGTATGCTACTACATGGATAGTGCAGACACTAATATTAATATGATGATCATTTAATTTTTCATCAGCTGTATGTTACTATATGGGTAGTGCAGACACTAATATCAATATGGTGAGTAGTGTTAGATACACTAATATTAATATGGTGATCATTTAATTTTACATCAGCTGTATGTTACTACATGGGTAGTACATACACTAATATTAATATGGTGATCATTTAATTTTACATCAGCTGTATGTTACTACATGGGTAGTACATACACTAATATTAATATGTGATCATTTAATTTTACATCAGCTGTATGTTACTGCATGGGTAGTGCATACACTAATATTATATGGTAATCATTTAATTTTACATCAGCTGTGTGTTATTGCTTGGGTAGTACATACACTAATATTAATATGGTGATCATTTAATTTTACATTAGCTGTATGTTAATACATGGGTAGTAGATACACTAATATTAATATGGTGATCATTTAATGTTACATCAGCTGTATGCTACTACATGGGTAGTACATACACTAATATTAATATGGTGATCATTTAATTTTGCATCAGCTGTATGTTACTACATGGGTAGTGCAGACACTAATATTAATATGGTGATCATTTAATTTTACATCAGCTGTATGTTACTACATGGGTAGTACATACACTAATATTAATATGGCGATCATTTAATTTTACATCAGCTGTATTTTACTACATGGGTAGTACATACATTAATATTAATATGGTGATCATTTAATTTTACATCAGCTGTATTTTACTACATGGGTAGTGCAGACACTAATATTAATATGGTGATCATTTAATTTTACATCAGCTGTATGTTACTACATGGGTAGTAGATGCACTAATATTAATATGGTGATCATTTAATGTTACATCAGCTGTATGCTACTACATGGGTAGTACATACACTAATATTAATATGGTGATCATTTAATTATACATCAGCTGTATGTTACTACATGGATAGTACATACACTAATATTAATATGGTGATCATTTAATTTTACATCAGCTGTATGTTACTATATAGGTAGTGCAGACACTAATATCAATATGGTGACTAGTGATAGATACACTAATATTAATATGGTGATCATTTAATTTTACATCAGCTGTATGTTACTAGATGGGTAGTACATGCACTAATATTAATATGGTGATCATTTAATTTTACATCAGCTGTATGTTACTACATGGGTAGTACATGCACTAATATTAATATGGTTATCATTTAATTTTACATCAGCTGTATGTTACTACATGGGTAGTACATACACTAATATTAATATGGTGATCATTTAATTTTACATCGGCTGTATGTTACTACATGGGTAGTACATGCACTAATATTAATATGGTGATCGTTTAATTTTACATCAGCTGTATGTTACTACATGGGTAGTACATACACGAATATTAATATGGTGATCATTTAATTTTACATCGGCTGTATGCTACTAGATGGGTAGTACATACGCTAATATTAATATGGTGATCATTTAATTTTACATCGGCTGTATGTTACTACATGGGTAGTACATACACTAATATTAATATGGTGATCATTTAATTTTACATCAGCTGTATGCTACTACATGGGTAGTGTAGACACTAATATTAATATGGTGATCATTTAATTTTACATCAGCTGTATGTTACTACATGGGTAGTACATACACTAATATTAATATGGTGATCATTTAATTTTACATTGCTTTCAGTACTATTTTTCTCCTGCAGTTACATCACTGCTGTTACTTAGCTGTCTGTAACATGGAAGTTAACTTTTACATCAGTACAAATGGCGCAACCATTACAATATTCACAAGTCAGCATGTACAAAATGAAAGGCTTCTATTGATTTAGTCTGTATTACTTGTGCTTTCACGGTAATAACATGCTTTCTTTATATTAAATTGTGCATTTTACATTTGTGATCACACATCACTTCCTATAAACATACTTCTGTGACTCATTTGCCTATCAGTATTTAAGTCTTTCTTGTATAACTTTTTTTTCTGACACATATCTGCACCTGTACGACATGTATAGTCTTGGGGAGAAGATAGCAGTTAATAGGGAATCAGCAATCAGAATCAGTTTAGTATTCTATAGTCAATGTCAGCATAGGTCAGTTCATTTCTGTCAGCAACATACATGACATTTGGTAATATTTTACAATGCCTCTCTGCAAAAGCCTCATGAGCAAAAACACATATTCATATTCTAGTCACAGCATAATGCTGTGGTAGCACTTCCATTTTTTTTACTGACATAACTTGCCTTACATATGGGTCTTTGCACAAGCATTGAAGTGGGGGAGACAATGAACCTCATTTGTTTTTGCAATAGTTTGCATCTGTACTGGAAGCTACTGCCTGCTGTGCAATGATCATACTGAGGATATAGGACACTGATATCGACATCACCTGAACAGAAGTAAACCACACCATCAAAGTGTGCTGTTGGGTTCATTGTTTCACAGTTTCACACTTTGTACTTCACCTTTTCACATAAGCATTGTTTAAAGTACATGTTTTAGATTTTGAAGTACAGAAACTGTTTTTGTTAATATGAGTAAGGAACCGCTGATTGATTTGGTCCATTGTGGAGAATGTCAACACTTGTAGTCAACAATACTTAATACAAGTTATGTTATATGAAGGTATTGATTTTGTTAATTTCACTTCTTAAAATGTCATGGTTGCAAGTATAAATATAACACTTCTGTAATACCAGGTACAGTATTCGCAGATGTTCACTGATGCAGTTTGTAAATGATATGTGCCTTAAAGCACTGATTTGACTCTCTGTTCTTTCTATATCATACATTGATAACATCATGTGTCAGTGTTACTGTTGTTAATGTCAACTTTATACTAGAATAATTTTCTATATAATAAGCTTCATTGAAACTCTGTGTATATGTGGTTTTGTAGTTAACAACCATGCCTTTATATTGCTGTCCTGATTCCTGTTGTCATGTTGAAAAACATCTGCAGAAACATGCCAAAAAGTCCTTCTTATTTATGCATGTGTGGTGATGGAGTACACAAAGTTCAATACATTTATATGCAAGGAATCAGTTTTGTCATGTGAACGTGATGCCTATCAATATCTACCTGTAGTCTGCAAACAAATGTTAATCAAGGGTAGTTCTATGCTTTGCTTCTTGCCTGGGCATGACATGAGCACAGTAGCTGAATGGTGGGCCACATAATGACAAAAAAAAAAAAAAAAAAGAAAAGGATTATTTACATACCGGTGAACTACAGAGTATAGAAAAAAATAATAATTTAATTTAATTTAAGAAACAATTTCTGGCTGCTCCTGGGCAAATTTTTCAAGGCATGTCTTCTTCTGTTCAAATGTGTTATTGAAACACTGCTCCATATTTTAAAAATAAGGATGTAAATGCTCAGAACATCCTTACTCCTCTTCTTGACAGAGTACAGCTTAATAGATCATCCTCACTACCCATGGGAAACAGGCTGCATTTACTCATGTGCCTGAAAGGGGACTCAGTCTCATAGCTTGTTTAATCTGAAGGTCACCTTGCGCATTTGTTTCTGATCTCAAAGGTGTGCAGCCATAGATTTAGCAATTAAGAAGGCTAGTTTTGGTTAGTTTTTCTCACTCCATTTTTAAATATATTTATTTATGTATTTATTGTCTGAACATTTCACGTGCTTAACCTGTGTGACTTCTATATTTCCTATATTCACCTTGAACATCTTCATTGATTGATTCCAGCTGAGGGGAGATGTGTCCCACGTCACCCCCCCCCCCAATTCTCCAGTCACCCTCCCCAAGCTCTTCAGTATATACATCACTGTCTCCACTCACTTCTGTCTATCTAGTAAAGGTATACACAACTTCACTTAACCTACATCCTACTTCTTCAGCCAACTCATTGTTACATTTTCCCACCCTAAACTTCCATACAGCTTCATCACCATCCACACTTAAATAAATCCAGCAAGAAACCCTCATCATTATCAACTCCTTCATCTTCCCAAATTCACTTTCTGGCCTCTCCCACCCTCACAGACTCCAACCTCTTACTTTTGAAACTCCTTTTATACCGCACACTCCACAAAGCTTCTCTTCCTCACCATCTTACTCCACCTTCCTTTAACACATTATACTACCCCATCATTAACCCCATCTCTTTTCTCATCTCTCAACCTACTCTATCTTAGAATACCACAAAGCCCCACAATCACTCACTTGAACCCCAAGACCTACCCCACCCATTTATACCCTCCATTCCCCACCTACCACTCCCACTCAACTCCATCTCCACCATTCCTTTACCTCATCTACTCCAAATCTACCAAATCCCAACAATCCCACTTCAGAATTTCTAAATGCCTCTATAAATTCACCTCTATCTTGATCATACTCATCCTCATATCCAGCATTGAATCTAGTCCAAATCCCTCTCACGACATAACACCCATAACCTTTCCCAACACCGCCACCCTCTCCTGTGCATTAAGTAACATCCAAAGCATCTCTAATAAACTTGATCAGATAAACACCTTCCTTACAACCCACTCACCTGATATCACAGCTGTCAATGAAACATGGATCAAACAAAAAAAATGTTCAACATCAACTTTAATATCAAATACCTCCAAGACATCAGACCTGCTAGTAGACTCTCATTCTTTATAAAAACAACCTTAAAATCAACTATCATTACCCAAGTAAATGCCTGCTCAGATACTGAACCCAACTGGATCCTTCTAAAACTTCCCTCCTGGAGGAACAGTCGTCTTCTAATAGTAGTCACCTATCTTCCTCCTCCAGTCTTAACAAATTTAAATCCCTTATTCTTACTATCACCTCAACTGCCCAACAAATATGAAAAGATTATTATTCTACTGATTTTAATCTAAACTACCTAGGTCATCTGAGCAATGACATTACTGAATTCCTAGCTAATATCAACCTTATACAGTTAGTCAATGATACAACTTATTCAAACCTCCAAACCAACAGCCACTCCATCCTGGATCTGCTAACCACTAACAACTCTACCATCATCTCCAATATTTCTGTTCTTCCACCCTCATTCAGTGACTACTGTCTATCAGTAACTTTCCAAATTATTCATCACTCAACAAAGCTGCTCCCAAACTAGTTACCTTCAGACCTAGATCCACCATCAATACAAACAACCTCAAAAAACACCTAGCAACTTCAGAGGGATCTGTCATTACCACGTACAAAACCCCAACTTGACTACAACAGCTCTGACAGATATCCTCCTTCAGCTGTAAGTAAAATTCTTCCCTCTCACATAGCACCTTTTCAAATATGACAAACCCTCTGGCTGACCACTGAACTAAAAGCTCTGTTCAAAGATAAGGACAATGCAAGGTCTTCATGCAGACAAAAGCCTTCAGAAGAAAATCATACTGCCTTTACCCCTCTGCATAACCTAGCTAAGCAAGCCATATACAGGCACAAAATCAACTACTTCAAAATCAAACACCTTGCTCTACTAGACAAACTCAAACATTTTTGGCAGTAAGTAAATCTTCTCACAGACCATAAATCCACTGATCCCACCTCCTTTCCTATCATCTCTCAAGGTCAACTCTCAGTCTCTGACTTTCTCAAAGAACTCAGCCACATCCCTACTACCACAACCTCTACCTCCCCCAACTCTTGTAGCCCCCCTCCACTCCTTATATTCCTTCTTCTATTTTAGGAAAATTTCATACAAAGAACTTGCTCCACTTCTAGAAAACTAATCTACAACCAACTGTCCACCTACATCCAACAGTGCCACCTCCTCACTCTTAAACAGCATGGATTCTGGGCTGGTCAGACCACAATGATAGCATTATGGTCACTTACTGATGAGATCCTTCTCAACATGGATAAAGGAAACCTTTCAGAAACTCTCTTCATTGAGCTTACCAAAACGTTTGATCTAATTGACCACTTCCTGCTCCTTCAATCCTTCCAGGAAAACAGGGTTAGCCCCAACACTGTCTCCTGGTTCTGACATTTCTTAACAAATAGGCTTTTAAGAGTCACTTTAGACCCATCTCTGTCACCACCACCAGCACACCTTACCAGAGAAAAACCTCAGGGATCCATACTTGTCCCTCTTTTATTTTCAATCCTTATTAACAAGCTTCCCTCTGATGTCCTTAACCCTCATATTACTCTTCAATCCAGTCCCTCACATTCATCTATTTAAACCCAGCTTCAGTCTGACCTTAACTCCCTTAATTCTTGGTTAAACAACCATAGGCTACTCCTAAGCTCTTGTAAAACAAAAAGTATGATATATGGATAGGGTTACCACCTGTCCCACTCTACGAGGGACAGTCCCTCTTTGGGCAGTTGTGTCCTGCAAAAAAATTGCAAAAACGGCAAATGTCCTGAGATTTTAGGGCAAGTTTATTTCCTAAATGTTATGCAATAGCTGCATAAAACAGTTATTCTGTATCTGAAACACCTAAATGTTATAAGAAACAGAATAAGCAACTAAAATGCTACAAAAATAAGCTTTTATTTAGGCAAAAAAGTGAAGTTCTGTCTTTTGTACTGGCTGTGGGTATGTTTTGGCCTACAAAATCTGATGTTTGTACCACAATCGATCCATTTTGGGGATTTGAAAAGGTGGCAACCCTATATATGGAACATCACAAAAGCTGAAAAAGACTCCTAAAAATCTCAGCATTGCTCATCTCAGTGGTTGCACAATAGAGACAACCCTGTCTTTTAAACACTTAGGTTTATGGCTAGACCAGTCACTTAACTTCCAAAGCCACATTGAAAACACCAGTAAAAAGATTGGTTCTATTTTATTCTGGTACTGGAAAATTTCTCCCTTTTCTCTCTGGACAGCTACAGCTGACAATAGCAAAAGGAGTCCTCCTTGCTCAACTTGAATATGAGCTCCCCATCATATCCACACCCTCTAAAAAAAACTCATCTACTCCACAGTCCATTGAAAACAAAATCTGCCAACTCATTTCCAATTCCTCCCCTCAGGAACAATACTGCATCACCCTCCCCAAGGTCAAATGGCCACCAGACCAGTCTCCTACATAGGGTCTTTTGTTTTGAAACAACTTCAGCCAGGTGCCTTTTCACATCTTGCAGCCAAACTCCATAATAAAACTACTCTCTACAACCTCCACAAACTTTCCCAATTAACTCCCTCACTCCAGACATCCCAAACTAAACTGCACTGTACCAACCATTACTTCTTCATTCTTGCACCCAAACTCTGGCACCCCCCCCCATTCACCTTAATGAAGTCTCCTCTTTCCCCGTCAACTCAAAAGACACCTTCATCAAAAAAACTGACTGCAAGTGCTTTTCTACATAACCTAACTCCGTCTTCACCTGCATCACTTCTTCTTTGATCCTCTATTTTTAGCTGGTGCTTCCCTCTCATACTTACTACTAAAATTAATTCACATTTGATTTTCTACTCTGCTAATAATATTTACATACTGTATCAATTGTCTATGGGATTATCTACCTTCTGTAATTCCTCTGTGTTTATGAATTTGTTCTATTTTCTTTTTCTGTGAATGTTCTAACCCAGGCTGTGCCTGCAAATGGTATATAGTTATCAGTGTACTACCTCAGTAAACAAACTAAAATAAATAAATAAATCTGTACTGTATTACCCAGGAGTGTAAAAGACATACAGACTTAGTAGTTCATCTCTATACTAATAGGGTTTTAATGATAACTGTGCTGAGGAAAAGACAGAACTGTAGTTTACAAAGAAATGATAATTCTCCCAGGGCCCCCCATGGCTTCTCTGGGATTGTTTGCATTAGTGCACTGGACACCGTGCGATGCCTGTCTCTGCAACTTTGGATTTGGGGATTTGAACCCAACTCCATATCAATCAGCTGGAACAGCGCGTGCTTGTCTCTTAGGACTGATTGACCCATGTTCAACTGAAGTTCACATGGAACCCTTCTCCACTTTGGTCTTCAAAGCTGACTTTTGAATATTTGCTACTACCACTGAGATCTGCACCTGCATCAACTCCACTCAGGCCCTTGCCCTGGGCTTCAGTGCCACTGCAGTGAAAACAAATAGTGGCCAGATGAGTAATTATTTAGAAGAAAGTTTTCAGGACAGGCCAGGTTTAGCATGAAATCTCTTCGCATTTGTTCTAATTTCTAGTGCTTGGGCATCTTAAGTTCTTCATAATGATTTCCTACATAATCTACTCTGTGACTGGGGGGGTACAATTACTTGATTTGTATGGATTCTGAATGCATCTTCTGTGCAGAAGTTGAATGGACACATCATTATGCTTGCCTGGTTTCTCTGAACAGATGACCCTTGACTGCATTGTACAGAATTTACTTGTAAAGAGCTATATCTATGTTTTCAGCTTGCACTCGACATAAGAGAATACAACTTGGTTGTTTGAGCTGCAAAGAAAAAAACAACTTCATTGCATACTAAAATGGCAGAAATAACAACATTCTTTGCCTGCATTGTACAGAATAATCTCAAACTTTCTTGCTTCAGTTTACCATAATTTATAAATTTCTTGCTTGCAATATGGGGAACGAACTCCAGCTTTCTTACTTCCATGAGACAGAAGAAAATAGCAACTTTTTTGTTCACACTGGGCATAACAAACAGCAACTTTATTGCATGTTCTGGACAGCACAAATTGCAACATTTTTTTTTTGCTGTACAGAAAAAAAAAAACTCCCACTTTCTTGGTAATACAGAATGGATGCTAACTTTCTTGATTACATCATATCACACTCCTTCTTCTTTGCTTGCTCTGGGTACAGCAGGCAACTTTCTTTCACTCTTGGACAGCAAAAGCAGTAGCATTCTTGTTTGTATAGTAAAGAGTGACCTCATACTATCTTAATTACATTGTATAATACGAGCATCTTTTTTTTACATTCTATAGAGCAAACTCCAACTTGCTTGGTTGCACTTAGAACAAGCAACAACTTTCTTGCATGCTTAGGACAAATGGCAACATTCCTACTTGTATTGTATAGAAAGAACTCAAACTTTTTTATTTACACTGTATAAAATAAATGCCAGTGTTCTTGCTTGCACTGACAAGAACAAATACCAACTCTCTTGCATGCTTTGGGCAGCACAAAGTGCAGTATTCTAGTTGCATTGAACAGAACTAACTGTCTTTGTTGCTTAAATTATAAAGAACAGACTCCAACTTTTTTGCATGCAGTGGACAGAACAAATAAATGTCAGCTTTATTGTCTACTTCGGATAATAGAAACAGTAAAAATCCTGCTTGTATTATATAGAATGAACTCCAACTTTCTTTCTTACAACACAGTCTATTGCATACTGCACTACTAAAATGCTATATGAACCTGTCCTGTGATATTCGTATATGGTAAGCTTATGCAGCTTATGCTGATGCAGCTGTCACACAGGTGTGTGGCCACTACAGCTATTGCTGCACATATGTTGTGTCTGTTCACTGGTCATAGCTGTATGTTCAGATTTACATGTTGATACATAACACCTAAGGAGAGTAAGCACCTAGAGAAGTTTTTTCAGACAGAGATGGAAGTGCTGCTACAGGCCGTCTGTTATCACAGATGGGGAATACAGCTGATCACAGACGAAAATGACTGGGCTGTCAGTGACAGCATGTGATGTGAACTGGTGGCAGATATGAGTGCAATTAGTGGTCATGACAGGGCAGCCCATCTGGTCCATCTTAGGGTTACTGACATGAACTTATATAGCTGCCAGAAGATCATTGACATTGCACATGAGAGATGGCCATGGTTGAGGATCCTCAACTGCAGACCATCTTGACCACCATCAAGGAATTCCTCCTCCTCTATCACACATAGGGATACATCTCTTTTACCTGTGGAACCTTCCTCCACCTCTCCAGAGCCCATGGAAGGACAGGTCATGTCCAGCATCTCTAATCTGGAAGCTTCCTCATCCTCTGACAATTCAGCTTAGTTGAGTGATGGCACCTCCACAAACTATGATGACAGTGATTAGGAAGAGCAGGCTGATGGCCATTATTGCCATGCTGCCTGGTCATTGCCAAGTGTGGATGCTACAATTGGCATTACACAATAAATGTGCAGGGCAATCAGCTAGGCACAGAAGAATGCCACCACCATCATGGTATACATGTAATGCACAATCTGTGATGATGTATGAATGTGAGGGTTTCCAATTCATGGACTGCATGATTGTTGTATTGGACATTCACCTGGTTAACATCACTGCTTCTTTGGTTCCATCTTTTTTTTCAAGTGGCAAAGCTGTCACTGACCCCATGGCCTCCACTCTTTAAGTTCACTGTGGGTCTATTCCAGCAGGCAGGCAGGCGGGCTATGTCCACGTACTGTTACCTCCTCCAAACCACCCATCAGTGGTGTGACTGGTACAATCTGTGCTGTCTACCAGCAGAGATGTGGCATTTATGGCTGTCAGGCACATGACACAGCAAGGCAATTGAGGTCTCACAGTTAGATGTCCTTGCTGATGGGTGTTGGTGCCAGTACAATTTGTCAGAGGGAATGCAGCTGTGACCAAGTACATTCACAGTCTGGATCCCTCCCATATGAGATCCTGCATCTTTCACACACAGATACACACAGTGTAACCCCAAACACAGGAGCTGTGTCCCTAGGAACCCATTCTGAACATGTAACCAGTGTTACTGAACACCTACCCTGCTCAGGCAGCACTAACCTCCTACTCAGTATAACTAGTTCCCCCATCCCCTGGCCATATCACAAGCTTCCTTTCACATCCTTTGTTAACCCCAAATACTGGGCACATTGCTGATTCCTGCCCCTATGCCCCTCCCCTACCTGTGCATGTCATGACAACTGTGCCCTTCCCTCACAGCTGTGTTATATGAATAAGTGATTCCTGATGCACAGTGTCCAGTGAATGCACTGTAAAACATGGTCTACATATTGGATTGCATGCATCAGTTTTAATTTTTGTTTTGCATCTAGTTCATAGTTGTGTAACAAATGTCATCTTTCTGTGAGTGCCACAGCATATTGCACTTGCTTGAGCATTGCCTACTTTACTTCTGCAGCTGGATCATCTTATAGTTCCTCAACCAGCACTTTCTCCACCATGGGCTCCAGTCATTGTGGCTGTCTGCATACATTTCCATGCTCTGTCTGTCTATCTATCTATCTATCTATCTATCTATCTATCTATCTATCTATCTATCTATCTATCTATCTGTCTATCCATCTATCTATCCATCCATCTATCTATCCATCCATCTATCTATCTATCTATCTATCTATCTATCTATCTATCTATCTATCTATCTATCTATCTATCCATCTATCTATGTAGCACCGTGTTGTGCAGAACTAGACAGACAGCAGGTATCCTGTTGTAGGTCTCCTGAGCAGACTGCATTGTGCCACTAGGGAAAGCTAGGAAATGGCAATGGTCATTCATTAGTACCATTAGTACAAACATGTGCTTAACAACGTTGCATGCTTGCAACAGTGTGGTGCTGTAGTGCATCTCAGCCATGCTGTGTGAGTTCTGTATTGTTGTAAAGAACCATGGTTTTGGGTATATTCAACATTGCTAATAGGATGCTCTTGTGTGAAATCACCCTGAACAAATCACTAGTACAGGTTGGACAAGTGCCAGATGTGGGAACTGTAAAACTGCCTGAATTGCACACATTTAGTGGTTTACAGTTCTAACAATTGTGATCCATATTGTTGACCTGAAGTCAAAGTATACCAAAGTTTCCTTCTGCATGGATTTTTTTACCATTGTTCACCAAGAAAGCCAAAGGTTCTGTAAATGACTGCTGTGTGGCTTTTGTTGTGAACAATAGTTGTTGCTGACAAAGGCATGGCAGTTGAAGCTAAAACCATGGCTCAGCAATGAATTGTAATGCCACTTAAACCCCTAGCACAAGAAGAAGACCTGGAGGCATACTTCATAACTTTTAAATGCACTACCAACCAGAAATGATAGAGCCACTCAAACTGGGCTTGGATACTAGCTGCTTAGCTTACAGGAGATACCCTCCATGCCTTCATGGATATGTCAAACTCTTAATGATTCTGAAAATAGTAAAGAAAATCTTTGTTGACTAGACCAAGGGTCATAAACCCAAGCACTTAGATTTTGTAAGTCAATGCTTGCAACAGATAAAACAGTAAGATTATGGCAAGAGGAGTTAAATCATATAACAGAGTTGTTGCTAGACCCTGATGGTTACAACATTAAGAAAAAATATGTGTAAATTATTGTTACTGATAGATGTATGCAAACTTTACCAGTAGTAATTAAAAAAAAAGATATGCCAGTCAGTTTCCCAGGTTCCTGAAAACTTTGTGGCTTTAGTAGAAAGAGTTATGTCTTATAGGTTCATAGGAGATTACAATGATAATGGCTTAAGAGCCCTTATAAGCCCAGCCAATATAACCCAATTTTACCCCTAGGGGCAAGAGGATAGATGTGTTTTTGCCTATGCCTTGAGTATATCACAGATTGACCCTCTGCATAAGAGACATCAGCACTACCTCAGGTATGAATTTTTGATTTTCCCATCCATTGATCCAAACTACATTTGAATAGGGCCAGGGAAGGGCTCTGCTTAGCGTGAATAGGAAGTCTGTTCCAAAAAAGAGGCAATCTCTGAAACACATATGTGTCTCTCTAGCATGTTTTGTTTGAATCTCTATTTAAGTTTAGATCCTTAGATTGGGTGACACTCATGCTGCTTGACTTGTGGATGTGTAGGAGCTCCATCAGGGCTGGATTTATGAGTGCCTTGTAGGTCAGGCATAGGTTACCCTTTAATAGTCATTAGGAGACAGAGCACAGGGATATGGCTTTCATTTTATCTTCATTGGACCTGTTGTTTACACCCTGTGTTTTCTTTGTCAGGAATCTCTGGGGTCATTCCAGCTACTGTAAATGCCTAGTCAAGTACATGCCAAATGGCACATTGTACTCAATTATTGATCTAATGAGGACTGAGTACAGCAGGACAATAATTTCCTTGGATCTAGATTACATGCCTTTACTTTTAAGTTGTGACACATAGAAAGACTTCCTCACCACTATGGACATATGGCGGTCAAAGTTCAGGCTACTATTTATCTATGTACCTAGACCTCTCACCTCTGAGTATACTCTTAGTGGTGTGCTACTGATGTTGTAATTTGCAGGGGTATTTGACTTCTCAACGGGTATGATAATGCATTTTTTTCACATTTAGTTTTAGGTCATGGTTCTAGCACCAATCATTTGTCTGCTTTAGACTCTCCTGAAAGATGTGTACATTATTGGGGGATTTAGTGATTGCCCCCACCTTGCAGTCATCATCAAACTTTGTCATCTAGAGGCCTTCTGCATTAGCCTTGATGTTAGAGAAGTATATTCCAAACAGGAGTGGTCCCAAAACTACATTCTGTGGCACACCACTATGAACTGACCTCTTGCTGGATCTGAATTCACCCACTTTAACCATGTGTCCTGTCTGTGAGCCAATTGGTTATCCATCTGGTGACATAGGGATTTATGTCCAGTTTTTTGAGTTTATTTCTAATACCTGATAGGGGAAGTGTGTCAAATGCCTTGGCCAGATTGAGGTACGTGGTATGTACACTTTTATCCTTGTTCATGGTCTTAATGACTTTCACAAAGAAATCCACTAGATTCAGTAGGCATGACCTGCTCTTGCCAAAGCCAATTTGGATCAGGTCCAGAATTTGGAGTTTCCTATGTTATCATTTATCAGGTTCATGATTATTCTTTCAATGGCCTTACATATAAGACTAGTCAGACTTATGGGTCTATAACTTTCTGGTCACTAGCTGGTCCCCCTTTATGCAGAGAGATGACTGTTGCTGTCCTCCACTCTACTGGGACAAAGCCAGTTCAGATGCTGTGAGTAAACAGAGATCCTAATGGTCCCAATAAGTCCTGATTTAAGCTGTTTAAGAGGCAACCTGGTATATCTTCAGGCCCCATTGAAGCCATGATTTTAGCCTTAGAAAGTTCAATGACAACCTTTTATTTTGTGATAATTGGCAGTGTAGTGGTGGAGGGTATTTCTTGGGGGAAAACTGGGGGTGATGGGGAGGTGAAATCTGAGCTAAATTTGTCAGCCAGCAGATTAGCTACATCCTCTGTCTGAGTATAGGTGATGTCATCTACAACTAATTCTGCACATTGTTGGGTGTTGCCCATAAGACTGTGGAAATAACTGAAAGAATCTTAATGGTTATCCTTAGCTTTGGAGGTTATTTTTACTTTAAGTCTGTCTTCACAGACTTGACTAGTTCCATAATTTGCATGTTTAGATTAATGAGGGACTTTTTTGCTCTGTTGTGCAAATTCCCTCTTACTTCTTGACAGGATTTTCTTTCTTTTGCTGTACAACTTATTAATACCAGGGTGGCTTAATTTTGAGGTTTGACCTGGGTTTATTTCAATTTGGCATTGCCATATATATGCATTTGTTTATATGGTCATACAGGGCTTTTGTGTATGCCTCTGCATAGGTTTCTATATTTTCTAGATTTGTAGGAGCTTGGAAACTAACTATGCCATCTCTTAATAGGGGGTAATTTATCTTAGAAAAGTTCTTAAAGTTTTTAGGATTAGGTGGGAGGACTAGTTTTACCTTTATTTCAAGAGAGACCATTTTGTGACCTGATCTTTCCAGGGAGAGGTACAGACTAGCTGCTTCAGGGCATTTGAATTTACAAAGGCAAGAAATCTTTGGGTCTGCATGTTAGTGGTCAGGTATGAGTCACAATTAATGGAGGGATAGTTAAAATCATCCATTAGTAAGGTATTGGGCTGGATGGTGAGTGATTTTAGTAACTTCCGGTATTATATATGGGTTTCCTGGTTCATGGTGGGGAACCTGTATCTAGCAAGAATATGGTAATTGGATTTTTCCCTTGGTTAGTTGGAGATAGAGTACCTCAAGCATGTCATATTGTTTGACCAGTCTTTAGGTGTGCTCATCCTTTATGTAGATAGATACACCTCCACCTTTTGCTCTTTCATGTTCAGTTTGTAGTTGAAACATATGAAAGGCTTTATAAACATGTGCCGTATGAGTGCTTTCCATGGCTTTGAACCATGTTTCAATAACTGCAGGGTGAGGAGAGCTTCTAGGGAGTGCAGTTGCTTGTTGAGACTCCTAGCATTGAGCACTAACATCTTTAGCTTGTCCTGAGTAGCTTTTATTATGTTGGAAATTTTGTCTGTTTGGTAATGCCTAAAAAAGGCACTATATAGGTGGATAATAGTTTGGCCACTATATGAAAGCCTAGAGGTGAAAGGTGAAAGGTGAAGGCCATCCCTGGCAAAGCAGCATGGCATGTCAATCATGTCCTCACAGGCTACGTATTGGACATTTGGGATGACATCAGTAGCTAAGCCAACTGTTAAAGTCAATCATTTTCTGCTGGTATTGTGGCATCATCCTTGGAGATGGTAGAATGCTGCTCAGTGCTAGGCCAAGGAGCTTCATCTCAGGTTGTTCACATCCACATGTGCTATGACTGAGTCAAACTGTTACTTAGGGGTAACTGACCTGAGTGCTTGTGTGATCTGGTGGATCCTGGCCCATAACAGGTAACTAACTCTACCCTTCTCCTTATTGAACTTGGTAAGAGGGACATCAGTGTGTCTCACAGTAGTCCCCTATGACCTGAATATTGGGTTGAACTAAATACAAAAGATGTTCAAGTATATTCAATACAAAAGTTAAACAATTTATAACTAACAAAGGAACATAACTATTTACAATGATGCTCACATGTATATCAGATTTTAATAAATATGTTTTTCACAGTTAATATTTTTCTAGCAACTCAAATAATTTTTTCCACAAACTTATTTTGTTTATGTTTTTATTTGTTCTTGACTTGATAGTCAATAGCTCTAGATTGCAGACTTCAGTGAGAAGTATTTTAAATTCTTGAAATGATGGAGGAGAATCAGATTTCCAATTGATTTTTATTATTTTCCTTGCTACAGACAGTACTGTCCATATTATTGGATATTTCATTTTATTAACACTTTAATGCATTGGAGTGTTAAATAATATTAAAGACTTGGTTAACATAAAGTTATCTGTAAATAAGCCTTGTAAGAAACAATTTATATCTTCCCAATATTTTGTTAATAGTATGCAATCATAGAACAGATGTGACCAGACAGCTTTCAATATCTTTTTACATCTCCAACACATGTTTATGTTCTTGTTGAATTTGTTAATGATATGTGGTGTAATGAAGGATCTATGCATACATTTCCAAGTATAAATTCTCCACTTTAAAGAAGATGTAGTTTTATAAGCTGATTCTAAAATACTAAGTTTATCTAGATCATTGGGAAGATGATAATTAATTGTATTAAAGTAGTCCCAATATTTTCGAGGATGTTGATTTGTTTCATCTCTTAATATTTTACAAATATGTGAGAATGTAATATTAGCAATATTTGCATTTTGAGTGCTTGCAATTAGAAATAATATTATTTTTGGTATAGATTGTATTAAATCTCAGGGCATTAAGTCTAAAGCATTTGATAAATGTTGTCTACATTCTTGTAAATTTAACTAATATATGTTTTCTATTTTAAATTAATTTTTCATGTCCTCTAAAGATTTAATTATGTCCTTTCTCATTAGTTGAGACCAATAAATTAAACTTCTCTCTTTGAAAATTTATTTTTTGTGAGGTCTGTTGAGAGTATAAGGCCTTGAGTGAAGGATATTGGATAAAGAAGAAAGAACCAAACTTTATAATTTGTAAACTTAAAGATATAATTTCTAAATGTCTTAAAAAGAGTTAGCATATAGTTTGATTTATATGATTTAATTGATTGTGTTATAAAAAAATCTTTTATCATCCATAGGATAGAGTTCTTTATTATTATTTTTTTGATTATTTAGGGAGATAGTAGAATCCCAACATAATAAAGTTAAGTATAATTTCCATTTAGAAGAATAGTTGTTATTAATTAAGAGGGAAATAGTTTTAATAATCGAGGACATTGTATATAATTCCAAATTTGGAAAACTTATACCTCCTTTTGTCCAGTCATACATGTGGTAATTTAAAGCAATTCTATGCTTATTAGGATGCCAAAAGAATTTAATCATTAATGTATTGAATTTTTTGATTATAATTTTGGAAGGAAATAAAGACAACGACTGAATTAAGTAAAGTATTTTAGGGAGGATAATAATTTTGATGATTGACAGTCTTTCTTCCATAGTAACTAATAGTCTATTCCATTTATTTATTAAATCTTCTATTCTAGTTAGACAGTTACTATAGTTTACTTGAACAATATCTTTGATATTATCTGCAATTACTATTCCCAAATATGTTATTTGATTGTTCTGAGGGATATATTTTTTTGTATTTCTGAGGAATTGTAATTCCTTCTATATTACCGAGAAGTATCTTGGTTTTATTATTGTTAAAAGTTAGACCTGCTATTTTTTGAAACTCATAATATTGTCAAATACTGCTGGGATAGATTTATTATTTTCTTCCAAAGTTATTAAAATGTTATCAGCAAATAATTGTAGTTTAGAAGAAGTAGTAGAATTCAACTTGAAACCTACAATTCTTTTATCATCTCTTATTAAGTTGGCCCATGGTTCCATAACTAGTGTAAATGATAGTGGTGACAAGGGACATCCTTGTTTAGTTCCCTTTATAATAGGTATTTTCTCAGAAATAGTAGTACCAATTTTAATATAAGCTTGACTATCTTTATATAAATTGAATATAAGGTTTGTGAAATTATTTGAGAAATTCACCTCTTCTAAGAGTATGAATAGGTAATCCCAATTAACTGAATCAAAGGCACAGTTTATGTCTAAGTTTATTAGGGTTAAGTTTCTATTTAATGTTTTTGCAGCATCTATCAAAGTAATTGTTTTTTTTAATGTTATCATAAGTATTTCTGTTAACTATAAAATCAGTTTGGTCTTCATTAACTAGGGATGGTAACAAATTCTTAATCCTTTCTGCATATATGGACATGAACATTTTGTAGTCAACATTTAATAAAGAGTTTGGTCTATATGAAGGACATTTGGTGGGGTCTTTATTTGTTTTAATTATTGGGGTAATAAAAGTATATTTCCATGATGGGGGAATAATTGTGTTATTTTGGGATAAATTAAAAACTTTGTGTAATAAGTTTAGTGCTGATTTTGGAAGAATCTTATATATCTCTGGTATAATACCATCATTTCCAGGTGCTTTGTTTGATTTAAGTTTTATTTGATTTTGTACATCTTTAAAATATATTGTCTTATATATATTAATAGATTGTTCATGTGACAATGTATTTAGATATGAAAGTCTTAACATAGTCTTTAGGGTCTACCTTTTGTGACTTCTGATTAATTTTATAAAAAAATCTTTTAATTCAGATAAGATATTTTCTAGTTCTGAAACTAATTTTCGCTTTTTTGGAGAATAAATCTCTTTGATATGATTGAATTTTTTAAGTCTTTTGGTTTTATTTGCTAAGATATTTAGAGATCTAAGATTAGTTGAAAAGTTTATAAATTTAAATTTCTCTATGTTAATAATTGTTTTGTGATTTAAAATCTTCAAATATTTATTATTTAGTTTGTTTATTTCTTTTTTTTATTTTTTCCTTCATTATTTCTCTCAGTTAAGTTTTAACTTGTCCAGTTTACGTTGTATGTCTAATAAATCTTTATCCCAGGATTTTCTTTTATTATTGTACCATGTAAGTACTCTTCCATATAAATATGCTTTTAAAGCATCCCATATGTATATTTCTGAAGTTTCTCCAGTATTATTTAAATAATAAAGTCTTGTATCTCTAATAATAGAAATTCCTTAAATTCTTTCAGTTTTGTTATGCAAGCTGGTATCCTTCTGATTGTAATATTGTGTATTTTCTTAGTTAATAGTTCAAAGGTAATCGAGTTGTGATCAGATATGGGACGTGAGATGACTTTTACTTTTACAAGATCATCTGTTAACTCATTTGAGATCAAAACTCTGTCAATTCTTGAATTTGTTTTGTGTCTATAAGAATAATGGGTATATGGGAATGAGTCTGGTTCTGCAAACATGTTTATGTCCTTTAATAAAAATAAATCTGCGAAGTCTTTTAATAATTTTGCAGAGGTGGAAATTTTCCTTGTAACTGTAGTGTTAGTATCTGCATCATTCAAAATACAATTAAAATCACCTGCAATTACAATGCTACCTTTAGCTAAGCTTACAATCTTGTTTAAATGCTGTTTTACTGTATTTGATCATATACCTGGTATCCAATATATGTTTATTAGAGTATATATTTTCTTATATAATTCTATTGTGACTGAAAAAAACATCCCTTTATTGTCTTTGTATACTTTCAATATTTTAGGTACAGGAAGGGAATTACTCCATAAAATAGCTACCCCTCTTTTTTTCATTATGTTCTGAGCTAGCTAGAATTGAAAAATGTTCGCAGTTTAAATTATCAATATCTGAAGATACCAAGTGTATTTCTTGTAAAAAGACAAGGTGTGATTTATGTGTTTTAAGGTATTTGTTTAAACCTCTTCTTTTGTAGGGATTATTTAGACCATTGATATTAATTGAAATGCCTTTTAAAAGAAACATTTGTATTTATGTTTGTTGTGTACATAGTTATTCAGTAATTTATCATCTTGTTGATAACAAATGCTAGAAAACCTTAGTAATAAATCAATATTATACTGTGAGATATTACAACATGTTATTGTGAACGTCACAAAAGATCGTATCAAATCATTAAAACATAACTTTAATATAACATAACTAACCCTCCCCATTCTGGAGTTGAAAACCCCTAATTTGAGTAGCATAACCATCAAATTATCGTCCTTTCACTACTGTCAATCTTTACTTGTAACTAGGAATACTATAATTACTACAATAAAAAGCTCATCACTTTATATAGCTGAAGTTTTAAACCATATTGTTATAACATACTGCAAGTTTAGTACATTCTATGTAACTTATCCATAAAGATTTAAGCTAATTATAAGATTGTTTCTCATAGGTAATAACTATAAAATAATGAAAAGAAAAACAAATCTAATAGTATACTTCAAAGAAGAATGATATCTGTCTGTAAAATTACTCTTTTATAATGTTAAATGGTAATCTATATGATGTATTTGTCATTAAAATCATGTATTGTTTAAACAATTTCCCTATTAATGATATTAGATTAGGTACAGACTATCTAGGCTTATGAATATATATATAAAACACAACAGTTAAATAAATTCTTTATTCTGTATATTAACTTATTTTCATTATATACACTTCTACAAAGGATATATTGTTATTTCAATATGCAAGAAAAAATGTTAACTAAAGATCACTTAGAAATGTATATATTGTGACACCATTGCATCTCATTAGACACTTTATGTAATAAGTTCACTAGGTGCCAATTTCTACTAACAGAGTGTAAGGAGGTTAATTGCCTTTGCTGTCTACTATCTAATGGTAAAGATATTTACAATATTGTTTTTCATACTACATGTAAGAGAAAACTACAACTATAACTGAAGGTGCATGCAGTAATCTAACTAAATGTGTATTCAACATGAGGTCAACATGTTTTACAAAATTTGTATTGTGTTACAATGTCAGTGGGTTATTGTTTGTACAATGCAGTAATAATATTATATACACATGTACATATCAAAATGTTGATAAAAAGTGGGTCTTTTCATTTAAATCTTTCTTTTTTTTTTCTCCTTTTTTCTTCCCCTTTCCTCTTTTTTTAAACAATTTTCATTTAACACAGTGTATAGATATAAAAGTACATGTACATACAAACATATATAGATACCCCCATATGATTATATATACATAGATACATAAATACATACACACATACATACACACACACATATATCTATGTGTATATATATATATATATATATATATATATATATATATATATATATATACACACACACACACACACACAACCACTCATACATACACATACATATTTTGTTTATCCTTTCTTACTATTAATTGTAGCAAAAAATAAGAATAAAAGTTGAAATAATAATGTTTTGATTGTTTGTGGAGTGCTTTAAAGTACTTTAAAACCTCATCGCGGGTAAACCGCGTTTTAACATTCCATTTTGTCTGTGCGACATTCCCACGGGTTCAGAGATCAGATATTTGGTCACACAGACTTGAGTGATGTCATCCAGCTGTTTCATGCTCTATTGAGGAAAAGTTTCTGCTCGAGCCGACTTCTTGGTGAAGAGAGAAGAGAGAAAAAAAAAAAAGACTAATCTTGAAATAAGTGGGAACTGTAAGTGTGTTTTCCTTTAGAATCACTTCTTGAGAAATGAGCGCGAGACAAACTGTTTCGCATTATGATTGCAATACTATTAATTATGTGTTTCAAATTACAAACCCATATATGTACAGTTCAAAAGCTTTTCTATCAAATTGTGACTGCTATAAGCCCCACTGTTCATGAATTGAGAAAATTGCAGATCAGCTGCACTTTTAAACCCACAAAACACATCATGAAGTTAAAGTACAGTGCAGCCTAAGCAACATCAAGACCATCCTGCCATATTTCTTGTTCTGAAATAACACAAGGCCAATAATCCAGGTTTCATACCTTCTTATAAGCTGTCAGTTTAAATGTTATTCTCAGTGTTGCTCCCTTCAGTTAACCCCATTTTATATTATAGTTGCATTCAATTTATCTAGTTAATATATTAGATCATACGTATTCCAATAGAGCAAATTATTATGTAACATTACTACTACACACAATACACAATAGAGACGCTATTAGAAAGAGATAGAGAGAAAGAGAGATAGAAAGAGAAAGAAGAAAAAAAAGAAAATACTTAGATTATATTCTATTTTGGAACCATATATGACTAAACAATTATAAACATAACTATAATAAATAAATGGTATTATATGCATATACATGACTTACTGACACAGACTTAAAGACACATATACTAAAATAACATAGTATTTAAAGTTGTGCACTTACATGGGCATGAAGACATTGGTTTATTCATAAGTCACTAGATTTATATTTAGAGTTTCTAGTTGAAAAGAAAAATATTATTTTTTGAACTTTTTCTTCTTTTCCAATGTTTTCCAACTATCATTTTCTGCTAATCTTTTAAGACTTGCACTTGCCCAATCCATTTCTTCTAATTTTTCAATAATGTTATTAGATTTTATGAAAGTAAGGGCAGTATCCAGTTCTTCAAATGTTTTGATGCCATCTTGCAAGAAGATTTTAAGTCTAGCAGGGAATAGTAGATGAGTTTTTATTTGTGCTTTTTTAAGTTCCTTAATTAATGGTAAGAATTGTTTTCTTTTTGTTATTACTAGTGGAGAATAGTCATTGTCAAAATGGATGATGTTTTGATTTAATTGGAGCTTTTGCCCGGGCTGTTTTAAGAACTAGTTCTTTGTCATATGTTGATAAAAACCTCACTATTACTTATTTAGATGAATTATTCTTACTTGTTTTAGATGTAGTCAAGGATCTGTGAGCCCTCTCAATGCCATATGACAAGGATTCTGTCAGGTCTAAGACTTCTTGTATCCAAGATGTTAGGAATTTGGGTAGATTATTGCCTTCTATATTATCCGGTAAGCCAAATATTCTGATATTATTCCTGTGTGACCGGTTCTCCAGATCATCCACTTTAGATTGTAAAAATGTATTTTGCTTCAATAAGTACTCTGTATTTGTTTCTTCTTTATGTACTCTGCTGTCAATGTCATTAAGTGCTAGTTCAAAACCTGACATTTGAGTTTTTTATATTTGAAGGTCTTCATGAATCTTTTCCATTTGTTTGGTACAGTCTTTTTAAATATATCCAGTTTTAGATCCATTTTATCCAGTTTGGTAGATAGATCCTGTACGTTAGTTAGCAATGATTGTAAATCCTTTCTGAGGGAAGTTTCTTGGTGTGCTGATTTTGAAGTAGCCATTCCACTGCTGGTGAGGAGATAATAAATCCAAAGTATTTTAGACATGAAAATCACTGAATTTCTTCAAAATTTTTATATGAGGTCATAGAGCTCTATAAGAAGATTTAGTTAATGAAGAAATTAACCTTCTCAAATAACTTTTAGCCAATAATTCCTGTCATACAAATATTTTATAGTCAAAGCTGAGTAGAACTGCTGCTATACTGGGCACATCTTGGCCACACACCCCCATGCACAACTTCTGAGGACTGCACCTGAGAGTTCTTTGAGGTTTGAGTAGGTTACATGTGAGCACCTCAGCATATGTGGGTCTATGTGTGTGCTCCTTTGTGGGTGCAGTGAGTGATGTGTGTGAGTCACTGACAAACATGATTGTTGCTTTTTGTGTCTGTATGTGAGAGTCTAGCCTCCAGTGTCAATATGTAACAAATCTGTCACATACTGTATTTGTCTGTTCGTGAATTAAGTGGTTTTCAGTGTACATAAGGCAACTGTTACATTACCTCAGGATGCTCATGTCCACCAAGCTGGATGCAGAGATAGCAGGAAAGTGCCCATCCATGGTTGCAGGTTTTAAAGTGTACTTGCAAGGGATAGAAGTGGAAGGTATTTGTAAAAGGATGAGGCAAGGGTGCTTACTTGGTGTAAACTGCATCTGACCTAACCAGCAGTGCTGCCCATTACCAAAACCAGATGCTTTCTGAGCAGTGATAGTTCTGGGTGATATAATAAGGTAAAGTAGACCTAAATAGTCCTAACTAAATGCATAAATGCTGTTCACCACATAAACTAGTTGCCTTGTGAGTAACAAGGGACTGAGGTCAAGTTCTGAGATATTTTTATAGGGAAATTTCAACTTCTGGTGATTGTGTATATACAAGGCACCAGTAACCACCACTGAGTGAAGAGTAGCTTTGCAGAAATGCAAGGCTTATATACGATTAGAAAAAAGCAAGTTTTACACTAACTATGCCTTAAGGCAAATCAGATAAGCACACAATAAGCTTTCCACCAGCACTTCCTAGCTGAGATAGGTGAAATCAGCCCTCGTATATCACAAGACTGCAGACTTTGACCCGCTTCATTTAAAATGACTAGTTTGGAGCCACACTGTTAAGGAACCACAAACAAGGCATAATACTGACTTAGAAATACTATATACAATATATTTCCATGCAGAACAGTAGTCCTTACAGCAGTTTGAAAATGCAACTTTTAACTTTAAAGAAGTGCCAAAAAATGATAAATAATAGCACAGTAAACTTTCACAGTATAATGAAAATAAGCAATGTTTCCAGATGTTTACATCTGTACAGGGCACTGGCACAGCGAGCAGCTCCATGTAAATATATCAAATTTAGAATAGCACTGGAAATACAGAAAACTGACTACTGAGCCCTATGGCCAGAAGAATGATCACATTTAGAGCCCTATTGAGTGCTTTCAAACACAGACAGACTAAACAAACACCTACTGCCACTAGATGAGTAATCCCAGTCCTCCTAATGTAACAGCATAGTAAGAGTGTCTGGAGTAGAAAGCTATCACAAACAAACTTAAACTTAAGAAAAGGCAGTAAGTAATTCAAGCTAACAGCAATGTACTTTAAACAGCTTATAAAAGTCGCTTAGTAGGAATAAGCCAAGAACCACTCAATAATGCAGAATTTATAAAGGCACTGAAAACAAGGTAAGCTGATTAATAAGCCCTCTGGCCAATACAACAACTGCATGCAGGAATCTATATTGTGCTTCCCCAAGTTGTACAAAGTAGGCTATCACTCATTGCCACTAGATGGAAATTTCTCATATCTTAATGTAACAACACAGAAAATAGCTTGCTAGAGTGTAGAAATACACTATTTTATCCATCTAGAGAGATAATGAATTCAGAGAAAGTAAATAAGTGGAATAGACAATGTGTGGCAAAATGTGCTTTTTTCCAAAAAAAAGCACAAGGAAGGGCAAATAAATAATTCATGATATCAGCAGTGGTGTAGAAAGGGAAGACCTTATGAAGCTCAATTTACAGTAAGAGTGGGCATTGGCAGCTTAGAAATCACCAAGTTTAAAATGCAGATCAAGGAATGGGAGGTGGGAAAATAAACAGCAAGGGGTCACCAACAGTGCTTGTAGTTTTTGCAGGCCTTGCATCTTATTAGAAAAGACAAGGCCACAGATATTGTTTGTGTTACAGGAATTATGAAAACATATATAGATTTGTCACCTAGTGTGACTGAAAAATGAATAAATAAAACAAGGGGTTCTCTTACAAGTGCTATTCTTTAAAGGTGGAAAAAAGACCACATGCTAAATATTGTAATAGTAATGTTGAATCTGATTTGGAAGTAAAACAGTTAAAGAACAGGTAAATAATGAGGAAGCCAAGGAATGCAACAAGCTTTTATTTAGATTGACAGAAACATTATTTTGTTATCGTGTTACCTATAAACTTTTAAAATGCACTGTTCTAATGGATGAAAGGATGGTGGATTTCAGGGGCATGATTACTCATAAAAGGGCAATACATTTGCACAATGAAACCTGATTTCAAAAAGCTGGAGAAGTAATTATGATTACAAAAGAAAAGTAAAGTTATCATGCCCCATTAGAAATCCAGATGGGGTTCTGGAAGACATTGCACCCATTTGCTGTGGTGCCCTATCTTACAAATTATATGATAATTGGGAAAGAGTTCCCTTATTTTAAGGAGCTATGAAGGCAATGTGAGGGTGAGAACTCTTTGGGCCAGTACTGTTCCCCACCTAAAGCAGACATGCCAGTAAACAGTCCATGGCTTCCTAACTTCTCAAGGGAGTAAATGGAGGATATCTCACACTGATCAAAATTTATGATGTGATAGAGAGAACCATTTTATATTACAAAACACTTAATTGTGAGCCCTGGAATAAAAAGACCTGAATGAAAGAAAATGTGGAATTGTATAAGGCTGGGATTACTCTTTCTCAGTCTTAGCATATATGCTAAAGTCTTAAGGTGTAGGAAGACCTCCCCCCACACACTATGTGGTTACAGGGTATCTTGTCCAAATACAAAAATATCACTTTAAACGTAAAATAATGATGTTCACCACTCACTGTTTTCTTGTATTTTCATACTTTTTTCATAATACTAGGACTTACAGATACAAGTCTTAGAATCATAATACACAGCCTGAAATCATCTTAGAAGCCTCAAAAGAAACTAGACTAAGAAAAGGAAACAGGATAAAGAAGATTGTAAAGAATCATATGTAAGGCGGTGGGAGTTAGGAGCCCAGGAAGAGGTTTCAAGCTGAAATTTAAGAAAACAGGAGATTAGAAAGGGAACAAAACCCAGAGAAGAGAAAGCTCTCACTGAGCACATGAACCAGAAAGAATTTGAATAGGATAGAAAGAAATGCATATCTCAGACAGCAATATGGAAAACACCAGACATAACATTTTATTGTGGACTACACTAACCATTGGTATTGTAATGATATGGGCAAGTGCCAGCAGAGCCAGCTGGAGTTTTGTAGAGAATGATGTGTCCTTTGAATATCAAACTGATTTATGTAAGATGCTTCTGTTGCAAATATATTTGAACCGTATGTCATTTGCATATCAAACTGATTTTGTGCAAATGCTTCTGCTGAAAATATATTTGTAAGCTTTGCTTATGTTGAAATGTATCAACAGTGCACTCTGCTTAAATGAAAAGAGCTGTACATGTATTATTGTAGCCAAATTAAATGTATCTGTTTTAATGGAGGATGCTGGCACAGTAGAGGTTAAACTTCAAGAAAACTAAGGAAAATGTAAATGAGCTGTTAAACCCTTAAAAGGCACATCACAGTGCTGAATAAGACTGGAGATGCTGGGTCTAGGACAGAGCCTTTGCCCATTAGCTCAGTGAAAAGAGGAGAGGCCCCAAGCACTGCCATAAACATGTGGATGTATATTGTGGCTGTCTGTGCTAACTTCCTGTCTCAGATTGAAAGGGGAATACCGTGAGAACTGAAAGTCAGGTGACCAGATGAGATCATTCTTCCAGCCCTCTTGGAAATTATATTTTAGATATTACAAAGAGAAATCTCAGAATATTGAGTATTCTGTTCAGAAAGCCTGACTAGAAATATCCTCACCCACAGTATCTTGCCTTGGTAGTAAATAACTTAACTAGGGAACATTAAAATTATTTTAGATTCAGTCAGGAATATAGTGAAGCTTTGTTTAGATATTGTTTTTCTTTATTTATCAATGTCTGTCCATCAATGCTCTTTTCAATATTTCCTGTGAACTGAACTCTGTGGTTTACTATGAATATATATTCAGTATTTTCATGTACTTTTATTATTTATTGTTAAATATATTTAATTTTTTTATTGTGGCTGGTCCTTGTAGAAAGTATCTAACTTTTGAGAGTACTTATATTTTATTGGTGACACTGTGTGAGCCACTCCAGAAGGCATAGCCATCTTGGTCAACTACTGTCATTTGTATTAGTATTAATATTACACAGTATAGTTGGACACCCTTTGTTAGGGGCCTTAGAGTAGTTGATTGTACAGTGTCTGTTGGCAGTGATCTACCTTATACTCTGAGCAGAAGGGGGCACAGCAGGTACATCTGTACCACCCTTTCCCGGGTATGTGTGGAAAATCAAATTTCTCAGAATGTGTGTGTTAGCTACATGGGTCAGAGACACAAAGCACTGGTTTCACAGAGAGGGTGCGTGCTGGAGGACTTGGCTTGGACACCTGGCTGAGGTTCTAACACTACTGTTGCACCAGTGGGGAGTCTTATTGAGAATCTGTAGGGAGACAGATAAAGATACATCCATATCCCAGGTTGAGTGTGTTCCCTGTGTGCTGTTAAGGGAAATTGTACTTGATACAGAGAGGTCTGCATTTGGAAATACTGAATTTATCCATTTGTATTCTGAGTGCACATCCTTCTCCATTGTCAGTGATGAGGATTAATGCTTCTTGATTACTGGTCCAGCATGGGAATGACACATATTGGTGGCCATCACATATTAGCAGCAGTGGTGGGCATCACAGGTATTACTTAACATTTTTGGTGGATGAATGGGAAGCAGAAACCTCTGTAACTGCATTAGAGTGTGTCCTTTTCCTTAATGAGACCTCATCAGGGAGGAAGATCAAAATGTAGCTGATTTCCAGGAAAATAACTTCATTTTAATAGAAATCAATGGAAAGATAAAGCCTTGAGCTTTTCTAAGGCAGATATATCCAAGATGATTAAAGAGCCAGCCACGGATGCCCTTAGGTCCTGTCTGAACTTTTTGCATCTAAATTATTTGGTATTATAGAGTAACCAAGGAAAAAGAAGAAGCAATCTATCAACTACTAGTTTCACATACCTTAATACATTTGGTTATTCCATTAGCACACAGGAGGCCACTTGGGGATGATAAAACTAATGCCAGAATTGTAGTCACATTTTGCTGGCATGGTCTCTTAAAGAATGTTGAGGGATTCTTGCATGGGATGCTCTGAATGACAAAAACATCCCTAGCCTTTATTAACCTCTCATGCTTATGTCTGTAATAGAAGTTCCTTTGAAAAGAATTGATATAGATGTTATTGGTCCTCTGGTAAAGTCTAGTAAAGGCTTCCTATACATATTAGTCATTTTGGACTATGCCACTAAATTCTCAGAGCTTATTCCACTCATAAAAGCCGATTCTAAAGCCATATAAAAGGAAATCATTTTATTATTTTCAAGAAAAGGGATTCCAAAAGAAATATAGACCAAATAACTCTCTTCATGTCCAAGATCCAGAGGGTATTTAAGATTAAGCAAATTAAAACCTCTATATACCATCCCAGATTGATGGTCTAGTAAAACATTTTAAAAAGACTCTAACAGCAATGATCAGAAAGGTCTTTAGAGAAGATGGAAAAAAATTGGGACCACCTCCTACCCAATTCTATGTTCATCATATGGAATGTAGCCCACTCTTCAGCATGGCTTAGTCCCTTATAATTCCTCTGTGGTAGACATCATACTTAGCTATTGGACAATGTTAAAGAGATATGTATGGAAGAAAAAAACTGTCTTCAAGAGTCCCTTAGAGCATTATGGCAGTCTATACAATGGGTTAAATGTGATAATGTCTGCCATTCACGAATTTATGAATAAGGCACAGGTTGTGCAACAGGAAATAAATAATAGAAGTACCAGAAACAGAGAATTCCCAGTTGGGAACCAAGATTTAGTTCTGGTTTTCTCATTCAATAATACATTTCTTACTAAGGGGAAAAGGGCCCACTGAAAATTCTGAGTACGTGAAACATAAATGATAATGTTAAGTAAGTAGGACAGAAACACCCTGACAAAATAAACCACATAAATGTTTTAAAGTTTTAAAGGGAGGTACAGTTATGGTAAATTTCTCAACATTGCTCAAGGACTAGGATTTGGAGAAGATGCTGATTTTCATCCCTGAAGTGACTATAGATAATGCACACTCCAATCTCCAAACACAAGAGGTAAAAGGGCTTTTACTCCTGAATAAAGAACTCTTTTATGATTTTCCTGTAAGAATACACTTGTTAAAACTGTATAGAAATTAAGCCTGGAAAAATCCTTTTAACAGGCAGTCTGAGAGGAAATATGCAGGATGATAAATCTGGGGTAATTGAATAATCTAATAGTGAGTGAAACAGTCCAGTAATCCTGGTCTCAAAGTCAGACAGAATAATTCTGTTCTGTAATGAAACTTAGTAGTATTTTCACATTTGACAGCTGTCCCATGGAAAGGACAGATGAATTAATTAAACAGTTAGGGAAGGCTAAGTATTGCAACATCCTGGACCTTATAAAGGAATATTGTCAGATCCCCACAGAGGAGGATGCTAAGGAGAAGATTGCCTTCTCTACTAAAGATAGATTATACTGGTATACAGTATTCCAATTTTGGCTTCACTGGACCTACCTACTTTCAAATAATGTGTGGTCTGTGTACCTATACCACATGGCGACTATCCAGCTACATACTTAGATGATGTAGCCATCCACTCAGAAAACTGGGAATTGTATTTTCCCAAAGACCTGGCAGCCTTGGATGCATTTTAGCAACATGGGTAAACAATAAATACCCCAAAAAGAGAGGGTGTGAAGACAGAAGTTAGTCATCTGGGGTATGCCATTGGGAGTGACACTATTAAACCCCAGGCAGAAAAAAAACAATAGTTGGTGCAGTTAGAGAGTGGTCAGTTTCCCAGATGAAGAAGAATGTAAAGGTCTTCTTGGTCCTGGTGGGATATTTCAGGAGATATTTCATATCCCCTTACTAACCTTACAAGATGAAAACTGTCCAACAATGGTGGGTGGAATACTGAAGACGAACAAAGCATTTCAATACTTTAAAATAATTCTGTGTTCTGATTCTAAATTAACATTCCCTGACTTTGCCAAACCATTTATAGTAGATATAGATACATCAAAATTGGTATGGGGCAGTTTTATCCCTAAAAAGTGGGGGATGCAGAAAATGTTGTCTGCTATTGAGAAGTAAACTGTCTAGTATTTCAAAACAGAGACAGACCTCTTAACCATTGAGTGGGCTCTAACTTCACTACACTAAATGGCATGGGATTCATCCTGGTTACAAACCATGAGCTGCTACAGTGGTTGTAACAAAAAAGGTATTGTAAATCTTTCCACTGGGCCACTTGTTATAACCATTTAACTTTAAGATGTAAAACTGAGCCGGTGCCTAATACCGCAATGTAAGAGGTCTGGTGATGGCCTACATATCTTCTATGAAAGGTATTTATAGGTGACAGAAAAATGCTTTTGCACATAATTGTGAGCAAACTGCCCAATGCTGGTAATAACTTCTTATATTTTATGTTGATACATATTGAATATGGCTGTGATATTTGCTTGCTACATAATGTAATGCTGTATCGAATTGCAAGGTGCTGTTACGGGTTTTAGGGGAGTACTTAGGGAAAGGTTGTGAGTAGCTCAATGTGAAAGCCTATGCAGATTCAAAGAAGGGGTTAAATAGCCCATCTCAGCAGTTGTTGGAAGAAGACCCAGAGGTGTACAGAAACATTTATGTAAAAGGAAGAATATCTAGAGGCCAGAGTTTCTCCTCTGAGAAATGGTAACCCTGAGAGAAAGAAGTATCAGTGGAGGTCCTGGTAGAGGTCTTTTAGTTTCATTTGAAGCAGATACTGTAAGCTTTGGTGAAATATGAGCAGGCATAAAGGACTTCATTTTTTGTACGTAGTGTAAATAGTCAACACATAAAAGACCCTTATTTTGCTAAAAACATTATAATGTTTTACTTTACTGGCAAAGTTGTTTGTTTTAATTTTTGGATAATAAACATACTTATATAATACTTATATACTTATATATTACTTATACTAATGTATAATTTACTTTCACATTGGTGTAAACAGTGAGTAAGTAAACTTCTGATTTAAAATATCTTGACTACACAGTTTGTCAGCAGCCAAAATGGCTGTAGGCAATTATCAAATGTCCAATTCATTGAGCAGTGTTGCTGCTGACATGGATTTTACTGACTTTTTCACTTTTGTGGTAGATTCATTTTATTCACAGTCATGTGACTGGGGAATTAGTATGCAAAAGAAAGGGTATGCATGGGAGGAACAATTTTTTTTTTATTGCAGAACATGTGTGTAATGCTTGATTTTATGTTTGTATGTGTTCTCAGTCAGTTATGAGGTTTTGCTAGTGTGTTTATCTGTATGCATGTGTACTTGGTTCCAGCAATATCAATGTTTTAGTGGTAGTTGGTTTTGTTAATGTGTTTGTGTGTGGATACAAAGCCATTTGCAAAAGTATAGTGTGTTTGAGCATTCAGTCTTTTTTTCAGCAATGTGCGCCAACAACCTTTTGGTTAATAGCAAAACATAACTGATTATGTCACAAGAGTTTTGCATTTATCAGTGTGTACTGTACCCCATAACACTACCAGAAATCATGCTATGCCATACAAAATAGTATGTCTTGCCTGATCTGTAACTGGAACTTACTGGGCATGTATTCTAAACATGACTTTTACTTCAACTACTATGTATGATTGAAATGGACATCAACTGAAAAACTGGCATAATTTAAGACTGTGACATCAAAACGTTATCTAAAATAGTACATTTAGAACTTGCATGCCTGTGGCAGGGTGTAGTCAAATTTGTCTGGGGACTGTAATAATATACTGCGATGGAAAACTCTCAGGAGTTTTGTTGTACGCTCAAGAGGTTTTCTTTGTGTCTGCCATGAGTTACATGGCAGCAGTGACTTAAATTCTTTAGTAAAAAGAGTTTAGCAGTCAAATTGTGTGTAGTACCAGAAATGCTGTGCTGTCTGAGGAAATATTTATGATTTTTTATTTCTGATGTGATGATGTCACAACGAAGCTATAGTCTGAGCAAGATTCATATTCCACATCCCTGAGCAGAAATTGCTTACGTATTCCTAATGAAGACTGAGTTTCATTGGCGGCTTTGTTCTTTCTAATGGCAAATCAGGTCTGTTTGTGTATACTACATTATGGAAATATTTAGGAAAGATTTTCAAATTTTTAAAACTATTTTTCTGAGTGAACAAAGCTGGATGCTCAGATACAAATGATAGTTTGTCTGTACTTTTCAACATTTTGGTGCAGAGGTCATAAAAGAGATATGTATTGAATTTCTGATTGCATCGAAACAATTCCCACTGTTTCCACATTTTTGTATTAAAACATAAAAATATAAATGCAATGAAACACCTATTTCATAAGAAAAACATTTGATTCATTTATGTAGATTACAAAAGTTAAGAAAAGCAAATTAAAATATGCCCTCATACAGTTGATATTTTTCCCCATGACCAAATGAGAAAAAGTATATGTTAATTATAAACTGAATGAACAGGAATTTGTACAGGGAAGGTTGCACATTTATAACAAAAAAAATGAAAGCCTGATAATCTAACATGGTTACATTTATTTGTTGATCTAGCTAGTTCCACTATGGCAGCGGTCTCTTTTCAGGGGAGAGCCATTTGGTGATATATACTACTAGAGGAAATTTGGCCAGGGCATCTCACCTATTCTTTTCAATAGGATGGGATCTTTTACATTCACCTGATTTACCACCAGCTCAAGCAGATGGGACCCCTCTTTAATGTTTCATCCAAAGGATGATATGCAGGAATGCAGCCAACCACCTTATGTTGCATTACAGTGTCAGCAATTCTTAAACTTGGTGTGGAAATAGAACCACCAACATTTTGGGCTAAAGGTAAGTGTGCTACTAGTTGTACTACTGACACTGATGACGTGGTTGGATTGTTATTGTGTTAGAAATAAATGATCAGTAGATTCATCTCCTTCTTTGCACAAAATGTCCCATTGGAATGTGCCTGTTGAGATAGAACACTATCAGGGATTGTAACCAAGTCATGTAATTGAAGCATGTACTATAATCTATTGCAGTTTGTTGCCTTCTTACAGTAGGAGCTGGATCTAGCACTAGGTGACTTAGACAGTTGCCCAGGGCCCACTGGATTGGAAGAGGTCCACCAGCCTGTAGCTGCCACAAAAGTTACATTCCTTCAAGAACACACTGCGTGTGTTACATTTCTTGGTGTGTGTGTGTGTGTGTGTGTGTGTGTGTGTGTGTGTGTGTGTGTGTGTGTGTGTGTGTGGCAGGCTGGCTAACTTATTCAGCCTCAAACTCTTTACCTTCAATACAGGACTCTAGAGCCTGAATCCCCTACATCAACTGCTAAACTGTCATCAGCAAAGACATTTCAAGGACTATTGATTTTCTCTGCATTTTCAAAGAATGCTGCATTTCTGTACATTTTCAAGAAATACTGAGTTTTTGTGCAGTTTCAATGAATGATGAGTTCTGAGGGAAGAGAAGTTTACTGTTGCTCATGCTAGGCCTGTTTTCAATGTGTAACTTTTTATTTAGCAAATGGCCATCATTAGTGTTTGTGCTATAAATTTTAAAAGCAGTGTTAAGAGCACAACAGGCAACATGCTTGCCTTTCATGCAGAAGGCTGGGGGTTCTTCTCCAACACAATTTCAATACAGTACCAATGTTACAGTGCCCCCTTTAAAGGGAGATGATGGTACTGCACCCCTGAGTGTATCCTTCTTTGGATGAGATGCCTAGTAACTATAAACATGTTGCTAGTTTGACAGCCATTCCCTATTGCAATATTATCAACTTACCATTTTTTTAATGTAGCATGGGAAGTTGTCTGCATTATGTTATAAACATTTCAGCACCAATATTCATTTCATTTGGTTTCATGTTGTTAAGGTAAACACTTTTGATGATACTTTTAGGGTGAAGTGTGAAGGAGATAGAGGAATACTTTTGATAGTGGTAGTGTTTAAGGAGTACACTGTGCTTCTTACAGCTTTGTGGTTGCCAGAGGTTGGCCTAATGGTTAAGCTGTTTATATTACAAATGTATGATGTAAGGTTTGATTCTCCCATGGGGTAATTGGCTAGGCTTAAAATGGACCCACAGAGGCAGGTAGCCTAGTACTAATCTATGAACCTATGTCTCTTTGCTGGATTTTTGTTGTACGCTCAAGAGGTTTCCTTTGTGTCTGCCATGAGTTACATGGTAGCAGTGACTTAAATCATTTAGTAAAAAGAGTTTAGCAGTCAAATTGTGTGTAGTACCAGAAATGCTGTGCTGTCTGAGGAAATACTTATGATTTTTTATTTCTGATATGATGATGTCACAACAAAGCTATAGTCTGAGCAAGATTCATATTTCACATCCCTGAGAAGAAATTGCTTACTTATTCCTAATGAAGACTGAGTTTCATTGGCGGCTTTGTTCTTTCTAATGGCAAATCAGGTCTGTTTGTGTATACATTATGGAAATATTTAGGAAAGATTTTCAAATTTTTAAAACTATTTTTCTGAGTGAACAAAGCTGGATACTCAGATACAAATGGTAGTTTGTCTGTACTTTTCAACATTTTGGTGCAGAGGTCATAAAAGAGATATGTACGGAATTTCTGATTGCATCGCAACAATTCCCACTGTTTTCACATTTTTCTATTAAAACATAAAAATATAAATGCAATGAAACACCTATTTCATAAGAAAAACATTTGATTCATTTATGTAGATTACAAAAGTTAAGAAAAGCAAATTAAAATATGCTCTCATACATTTGATATTTTTCCCCATGACCAAATGAGAAAAAGTATATGTTAATTATAAACTGAATGAACAGGAATTTGTACAGGGAAGGTTGCACATTTATAACAACAAAATGAAAGCCTGATAATCTAACATGGTTACATTTATTTGTTGATCTAGCTAGTTCCACTATGCCCGCAGTCTCTTTTCAGGGGAGAGCCATTTGGGGATCTATACTTCTAGAGGAAATTTAGCCAGGGCATCTCACCTATTCTTTTCAGTAGGATGGGATCTTTTACATTCACCTGATTTACCACCAGCTCAACCAGATGGGACCTCTCTTTAATGTTTCATCCAAATGATGATATGCAGGAATGCAGCCAACCACCTTATGTTGCATTACAGTGTCAGCAATTCTTAAAGTTGGTGTGGAAATAGAACCACCAACATTCTGGGCTAAAGGTAAGTGTGCTACTGGTTGTACTACTGACACTGATGACGTGGTTGGATTGTTATTGTATTAGAAATAAATGATCAGTAGATTCATCTCCTTCTTTGCACAAAATGTCCCATTGGAATGTGCCTGTTGAGATAGAACACTATCAGGGATTGTAACCAAGTCATGTAATTGAAGCATGTACTATAATCCATTGCAGTTTGTTGCCTTCTTACAGTAGGAGCTGGATCCAGTACTAAGGGACTTAGGCAGTTGCCCAGGTTCCACTGGATTGGGAGAGGCCCACTAGCCTGGAGCTGCCACAAAACTTATATTCCTTCAAGAACACTCTGCGTGTGTTACATTTCTTGGTGTGTGTGTGTGTGTGTGTGTGTGTGTGTGTGTGTGTGCGTGCGTGCGTGCGTGCGTGTGTGTGTGTGTGTGTGTGTGTGTGTGTGTGTGTGTGTGTGTTGAGCCTGAATCCTCTACATCAACTGCTAAACTGTCATCAGCAAAGGCATTTCAAGGACTATTGATTTTCTCTGCATTCTTAAAGAATGCTGCATTTCTGTACATTTTCAAGAAATACTGAGTTTTTGTGCAATTTCAAGGAATGATGAGTTTTGAGGGAAGAAAAGTTTACTGTTGCTCATGCTAGGTCTGTTTTAAATGTGTAACTTTTTATTTAGCAAATGGCCATCATTAGTGTTTGTGCTATAAAATATAAAAGCAGTGTTAGAAGCACAACAGGCAGCATGCTTGCCTTTCATGCAGAAGGCTGTGGGTTCTACTCCAACACAATTTCAATACAGTACCAATGTTACAGTGCCCCCTTTAAAGGGAGATGATGGTACTGCACCCCTGAGTGTATCCTTCTTTGGATGAGATGCCTAGTAACTATAAACATGTTGCTAGTTTGACAGCCATTCCCTATTGCAATATTATCAACTTACCAATTTTTTTTAATGTAGCATGGGACGTTGTCTGCATTATGTTGTAAACATTTCAGCACCAATATTTATTTCATTTGGTTTCATGTTGTTAAGGTAAACACTTTTGATGATACTTTTAGGGTGAAGTGTGAAGGAGATAGAAGAATACTTTTGATAGTGGTAGTGTTTAAGGAGTGCACTATGCTTCTTACAGCTTTGTGGTTGCCAGAGGTTGGCCTAATGGTTAAGCTGTTTATCTTACAAATGTATGATGTAAGGTTTGATTCTCCCATGGGGTAATTGGATAGGCTTAAAATGGTCCCACAGAGGCAGGTAGCCTAGTCCTAATCTATGAACCTATGTCTCTTTGCTGGGTTTCTTATTTACAAGCAGGCTTTTTAGCTGTTAATTTTTTTTGCCAGAAACATTTTCTACAGTATTGTATGTAACTGATGGTAATATTATAATAATTTTGCTTGGCTGGAAAATAAAATGAAAATTATTTGAATGTTGCTTCTTTTGCAGTTATATGTGTGTTGCCAGTTGCAACAGTACACACTGCCAATAGAACATTAGCCATTTTATGTATTTTCCCTTTATTTAGCACAACACTTGTTAGCAGTGAGCTATCTATCACATCTTTATATTTCATCAAAATCATACAGTGAAGAGGTAAACAGAAAGTCTTTCTGTGGGGTAGAGGAAAGTAGGATGTGAGTAAAAGCAAAATGTTGTTATATGATCACTGCTGAATAATCACTAATATGTTTTGTGGGTATTGTATGTGCCTACTAGCAACAGACAGAAATAGACTACTGAGTCCAACATTCTTTTCATTGTGCATACAATCTGGTTGTAAAAAATGTACAAAAAAATCGGGTGTCTTTTTATTCAGGGGGAAGGTGTCCACAGATGATTGTTTTTATAATGCAATAGATGATTGTTGTGGGATTGGTCTAACAAATAGCTGCAACTAAGAAATCGTCACTATTGCCTGATTTATTCCACTTCAGGCACACACACACCATAGGTAGCTACAAATCTGTGAGGATAGTTCTGTAGGAAAGTAAATTGTAGTTCAATTAAAGGAATTTGTCTATGGCTTTGGAGGTGGAAGTGTATAGATATGTGAGAACAAGTTGGAATACATTACTGTAGTTATGTGTTCCTTTCCTTTATTCAGAATCATCAGAATATTACATCAGAAGAGTACACAAAAGGTGACTGCCTTTTTGGGTGGGTTTAATGGAGACAGTGTGCTTGAAAGCATATTGATATTACATGGTCAGTAGTAAACAAACATTTATATATTCTTTTGGGATTGTATGCTACTGTGAGCAACCAGATGAAAAACATTACTGAGTGCAATATGCCATTCATTTTAAGGTACATGTTTGTTCTAGAATGGTCAATTGGTATAGATTGTTTATGGGTGTATTTGTCTATAAGCAACAGTTAAAGAACCACTGAGCCCGCTAAGCCTTATGGTTCATACACTATTTTACATAATAAATGTGGACAGAAAGTGGCTTCATTTTTATGGTGGATGTAATGTCTACAGCAAAATCCAATCATAAGTTTTTTTCTTGTCTATTATATATTAAAGTGATCAAGATGTAGGGAGTGCTGTTGGTGAGTAACAACAAGTTGATAACTATTACTGTGGTCTTTATTTATTCTGGTTTTGGTGATCACCATCACAAATGTTCATCAATAGCAGCAATAGGTTTGTGAGGGGAGCCTGTGGTAGAAAGATAATGGATTTTATATGATCACAGTGAAGTGAGATAGTTTGTGGTTAGAGGAGTATGCAAGTAAGAACATCAAATTGAAATACATTACTGTGCAATGTGTTCCTTTTCTGTCATCAAACATTTTCATGAAATAAGCTGGTTCAAGGCTCCAGAGAGCACCCCTGCATTACCAGGCTATAATTCATACCGCATCTTTTGGCCGCCTAACCTGGACTGAAACACTAAAGGCAGAGGTGTGTCCATATTCATTAAGGATATCCACACCTCCAGGCTAGTTGCTCAGCATAATGCATCTGAGATTATCCAAGTGCAACTAACTCTGGGCAAGACCACAATCCAAATTTTAGCTTGCTACAGATCCCCCACCATGCCCCAGGATTCTCACTCCTCATTTCTTGATACACTGGAAAATATTAGGGTACAACCTAAGACCCTAATAACGGGCAATTTCAACTACCCCACCATTAACTGGGAAAAGTACTCATGTACCAACTCTTGTGCTCAACGTTTTCTGGAATTCATAAATTCTAATGCCTTGGATCAACTTATCCACAGTCCCACCAGGGGCAGCAATATTCTAGACCTGGTCATTAACAACATGGGCAACCGGTGTTCCACACCAGAGGTCAAGTCCTCGTTGGTCAGATCCAACTACAAGCTAATCACCCTAGATATCCACATCCCACCCCCAACCCCCCATTAGGGAAACCATTGTAAAAAAATTCTCCAAAGCCAGCTTCACGCTTCTTAAGACAGAAGTGGCAAACTTCACGACACCCATGCTGATGGACAATAGAGGTACGACTGCCAAATCCTATACAAATGCACTTTATAACACTTACACAAGTGCATGGATCGTGCAATCCCTAACAGAACCAAGATGCTATCCTCCAAAAAAATGGAAGCCAATCTGGTGATCCCCTGCCACAAACAAACTCTACAACAGAAGAAAGAAACTGTTGCAAAAAAGAGTAAAATCCCATGATTGGAGGAACTCCATGGTCAGCCTCAGTAAGAAGCTGAGATCCCTCATAAAATCCTCCAAAACTAGTTACGAAAACAAAATCGCCACTGATTCTAAAGACAACCACAAAGCATTCTATAGCTATGTCAAGAATCTCAATGGCAACACTCAGATCTGCTCTGGGTTACAGCACAATGGCACTAAATATACAGAACCAACTGATATTGCTAACATCCTGGCAGATAGGTTCAGTGCTAACTTTACCCCTCTCTCAACCCCTAAAGAGCCCATCTCTATACCGGAAGAATGCAAAGTTCCTGTAATCATGGCTGCACAGGTAAAACACACACTCTCCAAAGCCAAGAACACAGCATCCATGGGACCTGACAACATGCCAGGCTGCATTCTACATGAACTACAGAACGAACTGGCACCCCACCTAAGTACCATGTTCCATCATAGCCTCACCTCAGGCTTTGTGCTCACTGAATGGAGCACAGCAATGGCTATCCCACTCCACAAAGGGGGAGCTACCATGGACCCCGGGAACTACCGCCCCATTAGCCAGACTAGCTTGGTCTCCAAGGCTATGGAAAGTATCATCATGGAACTTATAAACAATGACATTGGCAATCTCCAAACTCTGTACCCTACCCAGTTTGGGTTTGTAAAAGGCAGATCATGTCTCCTAAACCTGATAGACTTCTTTGAAGCAGTCACCAAAGCCGTAGATGAGGGTAAGGTGGTTCACACAGCCTATCTAGATCTTGCCAAGGCTTTCGACACCATCCCCCACTCTAGAATTATAGATAAACTCACTAAACTAAGTATAAATCCCTGTGTCACAAGATGGGTTGCCAATTGGCTCACTGACAGAACCCACACTGTGAAAGTAGCAGACTCTAAATCCAACTTCAGACTAGTGACAAGTGGAGTACCACAGGGTTCAGTTCTGGGTCCTCTCCTGTTTGGTATCTACTTCTCTGAAGTACAGGCCAACACAGAAGGTCTTTGGCTAACAAAGTTCACAGATGACTGCAAACTAGGACCCTTAATCAAAACTCCTAATGATGTGGACATCCTACAAAATGGTCTCACTGAGACAGATGCCTGATGTCAAAGCCATGGTCTCAAGCTCAATGCCAAAAAGTGCATTGTCATCCCTTTTGGTAAAAACTCTGTACCCATGAACTACCACATAGGCGCTAGTCTACTTAACACCGAAAGTGTGATAAGAGACCTTGGGACACAGATGGATGGTAGTCTCTTCTATGATAATCACATTGCCACAGTAGTCAGGAAATCCTTCTACGTGGCACACCTCATCACAAAATGTTTCTCATCCAGGAAAAAAGAGGTCATTGTTCCCCTCTACTCATCACTCATTAGACCCATTATAGAGTGCAATGCCCATTTTGGTATGTACCTCACAAGACATTTACAACAACTGGAAAGGCAGCAGAAATACCTCACAAAGAGGATTACCAGCCTCAAACAGATGCCCTATGCAGAACGTCTCAAAAAACTCCAGCTTTACTCTGTCACATATTGCCTACTCAGAGGCAATCTCTGCCCAACATACAAAGCTATGTCAAACCCAGAGCTGTTGGATATGCTCCACTTAAAGAAATCCCAATTGCTCTGAGATACACACTCTAGGGACCTAAACCTTGTCACCACAATAAACAGAACATGCTGGAGGGATAGATTCCTGTCCCAGAGACTTCCCATACTCTGGAATAAACTACCTATCTATATCAAACAAAGCTCCTCATTAGCACTCTTCAAGAAACATCTTGATGATTCGATGGGAGATAGGAAATTCACCCTGGGGATCACTTCTGTGGCTCTGCTTGACAGGGGCACAGGAAAATAATTTTCTTGGGTGGCAAAAGCCAGGGTACCATTTGGCTAGGCTTATATAGGCCCTAGGGCCAATAGCCTAGTACCTACCTTTGAACTGTTGAACCTAAGTGCACAGAAAGTGTCTGCCCTTATGGCCATGGGGGAAAGGACAGTTACATAATCACGTTATGGTTTGTGTATAGGCAGTGCTTCTGTCTATGAGGAGCAAGCTTAAATAAATTACTGAGACCACTATGTCTTTTACTTTATTCACAGATTGACAACAGAAATTTAAATAGATGGTGTCCAGCTTTTTATGGTGGATATGATATATGTACAAGTAGAGATCAATTATATGATTCCTGTGAAACAACTGAAAGTGATTGTGAGGAGACAACATTGAGTGCTAGGGCCCTCCTGAAGAAAGGAGTTGCAGTCTGTGGGAGAGTACTGGCAATGTGTCAAAGGTCATAAGACTCAGTGCTCAGACTTTAATCCTTTGTTATTTACCAGTAAATTAATTGTTCTTTGATGCACAGAGCAGCACTACACTGCAAAATGTGTGACAGTAAAGAGACTTGGAGGGGGAGACTTTTTATGCCTTACATTCTATGAATTTTTTTCATTCATTTACTCACAATGAGACATCTAAAGTATATTCATTCAACATAGTGGTTGTAACTTGTGTTTGTGTGTGTGTGCTCATGTGTGTGAATGTCGAAATTAAATACTTAACTTATATTCTGGATGTAGAGTACTTTCTAGTATGCACCAGTAAGTTTGAAACTTTAGGTGGATGAACTATTTTAGATAAAAAATACACACACACACACACACACACACACACACACACACACACACACACACACACACACACACACACACACAAATATATTTATAGTACAAAATCATCATCATCAGCCCTCTTTTGCCCATTTTTCTACATAGGATTGGGGGTATCGTGTTAATTGTCTCCAACTCTCGATTCAGTGCCACACTCCTGTCTTCTTCAACATTCATGCCTGACTGTCGCAGACCTTCTTTCACACAATCCATCCACCTCTTTGCTGGATGTCCTTGCTTCCTCTTACCTTCTTCTTGTCTGTCCCAAATGTTCCCCACCAGATTGTGTTCTGCTTTTCTGCACGTGTCCAAACCACAGTAATCTGTTTTCTTTGATCTTTTCTGCAACTGGAGCTACTTTGGCTTCTGCTCTTATGTCCTATTTCTTTGTCTGTCCCACAATGTGCATGCTACCACCCTTCTCAGGCACATAATTTCCATCACCTCTATCTTCTTCAACTGTTCTGCCTATACTGCCCAAGTTTCTGTACATACAGTAGTACAGGCCGCATCATTGTCTTATATATAAGACATATATATATATGGTTCTACCTTAGATAAACGAAACACCACATCACCGACAAGCAGTTAACCGACACGACAACACCAAAAACTTACATCACCGACAATGTAAATGACCGACTCTGAAAACGCCGACATTGGTATGCTAATAGCGCCTCTCGCTCCTACCACATTACCTGGAACGTGGTAGGAGTGAGAGGCGTTATTAGCATACCAATGTCGGTGCTTTCAGAGTCGGTTATTTACGTTGTCGGTGATGTAAGTTTTCGGTGTTGTCGTGCCTTGTCGGTGATGTGGTGTTTCGTTTATCTAAGGTAGAACCATATATATATATATATATATATATATATATATATATATAAATATATATATATATAGTACAAAATAATTAAAAATGAAAACCTATTTAACAGATAGTTGATTAGAAGCAGAATAATGCACTCCAATGCGTGTGTGCTATTGAGGAAGTAATGCCCTTCCAGTGGTGTAGAAACCCTCTATCTGTGGTGTTAGGTCTCAGAACCTCTGGGTGAGTGGTATTTGCCCAATAACACATGCACACCTGAAAGGGCATTATTGCTTGCTTTTTTTGATGGTAATGAACTGATTACGAGAAGTTTGTGTTTTATTTTAGAAATAATTATGTTATTCATTTCAATGTATGACTTGTAATTTGTGAAATTATTTTATTAATAACCCTACTCTTGCACTAATAAGTCCCAAGGGATTTATCTACCTGCTTAAAGTACAACTAGGTCAAAAACATAGGCTCGTGAGTTTATGTCTCCTCTAAAGGATACTCAGGAGTGCAGGACCTCCTCGTATGCTGCATTATAGTATCAGTAATGGAACACAAAGTTAGGAGACAGACAGACAGACAGATGGACACACACGCACACACACACACACACACACACACACACACACACACACACACACACACACAACTTATGTTGGAAGAAACTGCATTTTTTTACACTTTTCCTGTCTCTGTTCTCAGCTTCTTGTTTTTAGAGGATTTGTCTCACTATATGACATATTTAGGTTTTATATGCCTTATTGCTGAATGCTGTAAATACACTATAAGTATATGCTGATTCATTTACTTATTAAACTTTACCAGCTAAATGTTTGGGCTTGTACTGATGCCAATTTAATTAATGAAAAGTAACCATGTATACCCACTTTTCATGCTTTCTAATGTTTAAACAAACAAACATAGTAAATAAACGAGTGTAGATAATAGACATTAGCATATATGTTGCAGAAGTGACATGATCTGCAGAATACTGAAAGCTGTACTATGTTTTTATATTCTGTTAGTGGTTAAGACTCAGTAGAAGCAGATAATTATATTACTTCCACCCTCACAGCTAATGTAGACATTTTGTGATTTGTCCTACCGGACAGAATTTGTCTAAGGGATAGCAGTGCATACCCCTACACTGTAATTATTTTGTCTTATTTCCACTTATACCATTATGGTGGGCACACCTGGATTCAGATACAAATAAAACAGGATCTTCCTTTAGTTCATCATTCCTGACATATCCGTGACTATTCTGTTATTAGAAGAAACTCAAAAGCTTAACATAAAGCAAAACATAAAAAGACTAGAAGCATGTCAGCAGAATATGAATGCCTGCATTACAAAATGCTATAGAATGATGCACACATTTTTACTCACCCTGTCTATTGATCAGCAGTGCCCCCACCCCACCAAAAAAAAAAAAAAAAGAAAATGAGAAATGCACACTGCTTAAACAACATTAAATATTATTTATGTAGCCATTCTGAAAATTAAATTTTAATGAATACATACCCCAGTCACTGACCACAAAGGAGAAAATGAACAAATGCATGAAAGTAAGGACTCAGAGTAGAAATAAGGCAATTCAGAATGCGTTTACATCTTAAGCAAATCCAAGTCAATCACATGAATAGGAGAAATGAAACATTTAAATAGAAAGCTACATGTAGCAAAAAAAAAAAAAAACTAAATACTGTAAAGATAACAAGTTCCAAATATCAGATGAGATGACTGTAGGTCAAAGAGGTTAAGTGGAATGCTGTGCTGTCCAGACCCAAGACTATCACTGTTCACCACATCTGTTGTTGGAGTATGACATTCCCTTGGTAACTCCCGAGTGAAGCAATGCACAGGTCTATATTATATCGTCGAACTTTAAAAAGTTTGAACGATGTAATATCCAATTCTAATATCCAAAACGCTAAAATAGCGAACACAAAGAACAACGATTTTTTTTCCCAGGGAAAAAAATTGCTGTTCCAAAAAAAAAAACAAAAAAAACTGCAACCTGAAACTTAACCTAAAGTGGGGGGCTTCACCTCCCCACACCCCCCTACTTAAATATATCAACTCTGAAATCGCATCACAGTGGAGGAAATAGCAAAGCCCCTAAAATGGCCCACCGATTTTTTTCCCTGGGAAAAAAATCAATGTGCTGTGGCTTCGCTATTTTCAGGTTTTGGACTTGCAGGTTCGATATTACATCGTTCGAACTTGTTGCAGTTCGACGATGTAATATAAACCCGCAATGCACAATGAGGTTTATATTTCACCTCTCTGACTTTGTTGATCACACAGAGTCAGAGCTTCAAACAGACTACAGATCCCCAGAAATATGGTGAAGCAGTAGCAAATTCTTCCAAAACTGGTGGCTTTGTGGTTGAAATCACTTCCCAAATATCATGAATTTTTTGCCTGAATCAAAAGCATATACTGAACTGTAATGCTTGTAGTGTTATTGATGACCCATTATACAATGCCCCATTGTTCAGCATCAGTCCTTTCAAACTAAAGGCTAAAATGCTTTAACTAATGCAAACAGGTAAATGAGTATATTGTATGTGCTCAGGTTACTTCTAATTCCTGAAATGAGACCTCAAATTGCAAGACCCACTTTGATACCCCCAAAATGCTTTATAGCATTGTAATATTCTATTTATTACCATATGCCTTAACTCAAAGGAAGAAAGTACTGTATAATATGGCGGCTGGTTTACTTCAGGCTCAAAAGGGAGGAATTAATATATCCAAATGTTGAATGTATTGCATTAAGCACAACTTACACTAACAGACTTCACATTTTCCATGTATCCTTGGGCTATAGAGTTCTATATGGTGATGCATGGTCAAAACTTCCAATCAGAACTCTCACTAGTGAATAACTAATTATAATGCATTTGTACTTTATACATGAAACAAAGAGAAGGAAATGAGAGGTCTCTGAAATGGACGTGGCAATGTTCAATACTGAGGAAGACCAGGTTCGACCAGTTATAGTTGTTTTTTGAATAGTTCATGTAAAATAGTGCAAGCATGCAGCAGTGAAGTTCAATATTATACTGTGATGTATACTGGACTTTATACTGGGATGTGTAGTAATGGGAGTGACCTTAAGGGACACAAGCCATCTTTTTTATCTCTATGGTATAGGCCTTACCTAGTATACTAAATGTCAAAAGTTAGATTGGAAGTGGGTGACGTACAGAGACCAACTTGCAACTTTAAACTATGAAGACTGATAAAGTTGGGCAGGTGCACAATGGGAGAGGCAGACAATATTATATAGATGTGTTACAGTATCATGGACTGGTGAGACTAATGGAGTTTAGCATGAAGGCTAAAAGATGGAATGATGACATTAATGGCAGGATGGACTCAAAGAAGTACTTGTTCATGGAGAGACTGGTAAGACATGCTCTAGAAGGTACTACCAGTAGAATGAAGAACAATGGAGGAATTCAAGGGTTCATCGGTTAAGTGGAAGGGATTAATGGTGGGTTGAGAGAATTGTTATAGGAATCTCAATGTACCATTTGGACTAACTCAGTAAACTATCTGGTTTTCTTCAGTCAGTATTAATGTCTATTTAATATGCTTATAATATATGACTTATACATCTTTTATTCTTAGCCTTTGGCACTCAATCCCTGGAGCCATTTGAGCTGTGAGTAATGATTTGAATTTAAGTGTGCCTTATTGAAGCACTATGCTAAGCTTTCTGCATGTAAAGAATGTGGTATAAAGTGAATATCGGAAGTTAGATCTAATTAGGTGCAACAGCCATCCACAAAATAATTTTTCAGAAATTATCAACCCAGATTACTTCCCTAGATCCCTTTATTTTCTCACACAAATTATACAATCAGTTTGCTGGTTTTAGTTATTAATGTTTACCTAAGCAGTAATTTTAGTTATTAATATTTTATTAACTAACCCCATCATACTAAAGGAGCAAGCAGTGATACTTAAATGTCTCCAATATTAATTAGTTGCTAGTTTTTCTAATAATGCGATATGTATAGTATTAGGTCTTAGTTCACTGTTATCCTTGAGTAAATTGTATTATAACAGACACATCATAGACTCCTGTGAATTTTGTTTTCTTCTGGTGTATCTTTAGTTAAGCAATGAGCTACAGCCTGAACCCAGCTAATATTTATAACTAGTCCATATAGTTAGTCAGTGATGGACTATATGCATTTGCCTTCTCCTCATTTGCAATCTAACAGTAGTGGGTTGGGGTTTTACCACTGTGATAGTGCTGTATCCTCCATACCCTGACTGAAATGATTTCATTATTTCCCAAGTTCCCCCCTCTCCCCTTACGGGTCCTTGAATAATAGTTTTAATTATTGACTGTTTTATCCTTGATACTGACTCTACCTTAGCATTCTAGTTTATTGTCACATATGTTTTTCCGACCTGTGTACTGCTTATCTATCTTTTATTTAACCTATCTTCAGAATATTCTATACCACGTATTTTACTTTTTCTGACTTTTTCTCTATTGACATACTTTTGTCAGTGTTAGTTTTTCGTAAATTGCTATATAAGTCTACACTGGTACTTTTGTATTATGTTTATTTTGGTCTTTTGTAATAATTGTATTCTTCGTGTAATTGGAGCTTTTCTCCCCGGGCCTCTACTGAAAACGGATATATGTCCAGTAAGACTAGCCCGGTCAACAAATGTAAAATAAAAATAAAATAAAAATAAATTATCCTCAAGCTACATATTTCTGTTTGGTATTAGCCTGCTGTAATCTGTTTTTTTTTTATGTTTTTATTCTATTTGTATTTACCCATTCCCTCATTTAGCCTTAGTCATGTTGTTAAATTATCCCAGCTGGGACTAACAGCTCTACCCTTAGTGATGATGTGAGTGCTTGAGGGATGACTGAGAGGGTTAGCTGATTGCAGACATTTTTGGTTAGTTGCTTACTCCATGCCACCCCTTTATGTGGTGTGGTCTTTTACTAGAGGCCACAGAATGCAATGATGATGGGCTAGGAGCATCCCGACCCCCAAGGTAAAAATGCTTCCCAATACAACCAACATGCCTTGCCCAGCCACCATTCCAATCTCTGGTGTCTACTACAATTACAGAGAATGGTTTGCCTACCACTAGCATGTCATCCAATCCCTGTCTCTGAAGAACATTCAGCAGGCAAAAGCTCATCATTTCTCTCTCCCTATGCCAGCTGCAAAAGGTACCCAATCCATCTATTGATCTCGGGTCTCCTGGGTCATAGTGAGGTTTTATTCTTCTACACTAAGAAGCTGGCTACATATAGTTGCCTTTTAAATATTTTAAAATTACAATGATAAATCTCCTATGATAATTTCACTGTTAATCTTTTGCAAAACACAGATATAGTGAGATATCAATATGTATTGTACACCCAGCACTGATCTATGTTTATTTCTTACATGTATAAACTGTTTTAATGTAGCTGTTTGTTTTCTCCTTTCATCTTTACTTAGAAAGGACTATAATTCCAGATGATTCATCCACGTAAAATCAACATGCAGTGTTCCCACATTTATCAGCTGTTATGCTTTTGCAAAACAAACAGTTCTGGTGCAGTTTTATCAATTTTCTCACAGGAACTACATAAAAGGATTACTGAGTTAAAAGTTCTGTATCAAGCTCTAGAGCTAACATTGGAAGCTTACTACAGTAATATGAGCTCCAGTCAATGAACATACCATGTGGTAAGCCCTGAGGAAAAATATACAATGTTTATTCTATAGAAAGCAATGAGAATTATCAAACTATGCCTTTTATTTAAACAAAATGGCTAGGAAAATATTATTGTCTTCTAAAAGAAACTTTTACTTTTGCTAACCAGTTGATACCACATGTTCTTAGTATTACAAATTGCACTTCTGATGTTGTTTCCTGAATTAATCTGTAACATTACAAACAGTGCAGAAGTCAGCCTGAATGGACACTGTTTCTCTCTGTAATGCATTATCATAAGATGTTTGGTTATGATGAAACACTTCTTGTCTCTAAGTGTAATTTGCCAAGTTATGTGGACCAAGTTTGATGAATTGTTATAAAACTGGAATGGCCAAGCTGTGACTTTTGTATTCTATGACACTATGATATGAAACTGAATTATGGCTTAAAAATAAAACTGATGCTTAAAAATATTTATTTTTTAGATGTAGTTCAAACTTTGAGAGCACTCCCTATGTTACTGGCTATTTTCCATTTGTTGTAGTTGATTGTTGCAAGCTGTGCAAGTTAAAGAACTGTTACTTAATATATTCCATTTTGGACTCAAAAAGTCAACAGAACATTTGGCAGCCCTTTTGTGCTCTCCTCTTTGTAACAGTGCACAGAGCGTGCTGCATGCTTTGTGCCGACTGCTAATGACATAAACTCCTGAATGCTGCCTTGTGTTTGCTAGTAACCCCTTCTGTGTGGCAGCTTGCCAAGTGTTTATTAGCCTGCTAAAATCTGTTTTTGACATTGTTATTGCATTTGTATTTAGCCTAAGGGAATGCAGTATATAATACTATAGGTAAACACAAACATTGAATGAGCAATAAGAATATTACTATTGCATGGCAAATCGTATTCAATGTTATGCAGCTAAAGGTCAGTTAGAAATGAGATGTAAACACAATCTGTTTGTAGAAACCTTAAAATATTAAACTATGTGCCAGTAAAAGAAGTAAGATAAATTATATAAAATTAATGATTAAGTTATTTATTGTGTTCACTGTTCTCTCAGAATGTGAGCTGCACTATTGCAATAATAAGTCAATGGCTGCTGCATCCCTTTTCTTGTTGACAGTACAGACTTCCATAACTGATTTCATAAGAGCAAATAACAGCCCAGACTTTGGAGTCTGAGTTCCTATTTGAGCATTCACTTCCAAGTTGTTGTGCAGAGTGTTGTTGCTTCAGTCATTACTTACCCTCTGAAGCAATGTAGATGATACTTATCATTACCCGTTACTTTAAGGATAAGCCAATATGCCCTCATTGTGACTGCAATCAAATGGTGTGCACTACCAAACCTCCTGCATTACAGAAAGGGAGTACTGCCTAAGTCATGTTCCTGAAACAAGTCTGGACTATACTAATGAAAGAGTCATATGACTGGATTTAATTGCCTGATCCTTATGAAATCAGACATGAACTGGACAGGTGCTGTGTTTTATATATGAGGCCCTGCATGATGTTTAATATGGCTAAATCAGTGTTATTTTTGTATATATCATTCTTTGCATATTTGATCGCTATTTCGTTTAATGATATCCGAGGGTGTTCAGATGCCTTTCTTGCCCTTTCTTTCTTTTCTTAATCTCAGAAAAGTCAGTAACTTCATACTCTGTCTTTGCCATCATCACCCAGATAATGCTTACAAGGCATCCTCAAACCTCACACTTACAAATCTCCTACATATTCAAAAGTCAAATAGTACCAGAAATACAAGGTCTAAGGACCTTAATTTTGTCTGTGACTAAAACAAAACATACTGGAGAGACAGATATGTGTCCCAGAGACTGCTTCTCCTATGGAACAGGTTTCCCATCCATGTGAAACTGAGTTCATGTATTACCCAGTTTAAGCACACCTGAGACTAGTAGATGGGGAGTAGGAAATTTATACTGGGCTTGGCACTCATGTCCCTTACGGACAGAGTTAGCTTATAAATGCTTGCCCTTCAATGTCGTATTTGGATAAAGGGCATCATTATTCTTTCAGGAAAACCTGGCTATGCTTAGAAAGGTCCCCCAGGATGTTAGCCTACTAACAATCTATGACTCTATGAATCTATAACAGAACTATTGTTTGATAATGTTCAACTCTCATTTTTCAGGAAGGTATGCTCATTTTCTTTATTTTCTGAATTGCTAAAAAAGAAAAATCCATTAAAGTTTTTTTTTTGCTATTAGTACTCAACATGAATTTCAGAATCTGTATTTGCTGATCCCCCAAAACAATACTACATGTGAACGAGAATTAATATAATAAACTCAGCACCAGCAGACACGAAAAATGTTGAGGAAAAAGAATTGTTCCAGAAAAGTCAATGGGCCAGATTCACGAAGCCTCCGTGTAAGAGTTATAACTCTTACACGGAGGCTGCAGTTAAACGGTGTGATGTCAGCATGTCATGCATATGCATGAGGTGCATGAGGCATGCTGAATCACACCAGTAACTCTTACACGGTCCGTGTAAGAGAGTAGGGGGCGTGTCTGTAGGCTAAGCCCTGCAAGCGGACACGCTCGAAGACTATAATGGCTGAAAGTAAACAGCCACGAGAGAGGCCATGGAAATGTGAATAAACACACTACACAACACATGCCCCAACTGACCATCAGTGTATAAAGTGAAGAGATGTTATAAAATTAAATTAAAACCTTTTTTTTTTTTTAAAACCCCGTAAATGTTTGCTACTGTGTGCACTCGTGTGCGCGGGTGTGCTACTAGCGCAATCACAGTTAGCAGTCAGTGGAAAAGGATATAAGAACTAAATATGCAGAGTAAGCCAAGAAGTAATAGCTTAGCGGTAGAGTTGCCGGCCTAAGAGTAGGCAGGCAGGGTTCGAGCCCCCACAACAGCCTTTTTTTTTTTGTAAATAAGCACTAAAAAGCCCCCTGTCAGTATTGTACAAATGTAAATGTATTCCCTTTTGTAAAATGGAATGAAATGGAGCATATATTTTGAAGTAACACAATAATAAAAATAGTCAGAAATGTACTGATAGCTAAGCTGCTGTGAGACAGACTGCCCGTAGCTCAGTACTGTTTAACAAGCTGCAAACTGCATGCCCGTTGCTAAGCACTGGTTTAATAGGCTGAAACTGTTTGCAACTAGCTGTGCTTAGCTGAACATGTGTGTCACTAGCCAATTAAGGTTTATACCAGCGCACACCGTTTGCGCACCGCTCCCACAAGCTAACTGCCAGTGCGCATGCGTTAGCTCCGCGCAAACGAGCGCAGACCTGGTTTTAAGTGCTTAAAAGTGCTTTTGGCATGTTTGATTGACAGGTCCACAACTCAGTTCTGTAAGGAAAATCAAAAATCAGGATACCATGCAGTAGAGTCAAGGTACTAAACCACTAAGCCATGACAGCAGTACCTAGAAATGCAGAAATAGCATATATATGTGATAAAATCCAGAATGGAGCATGATAAAGCATTTTCAGTGAAGTAGATACAATTCCAAAACGGCCAATCAGAGAAATGTGCGGGAAAAGAGGCATATATAAGCCCCATA
>NC_056740.1:32564406-32601906 GCF_019279795.1 Protopterus annectens
CCCACTATCCTTCTCCCTTATCAGGCCCATGATTGAATACGAAGCCCCATATGGTATGTACCTCACCCAGGAATTGCAACAGCTGGAGACACCCCAAAGGAACCTACCATGAAGATCAGGGTTCTTCAACACATGTCAGATGCTTCCAGAATAGAGGAAATCCAGCTTTGTTCAGTGTCATACCGCATACGTACAGGTGTCCTATGCCTGACATTCAAGACCATGTCCAATCAGGATTTGGTGGACATGCTCCACTGCAAGCAATCCAAATCCACCAGAGCCATGAGAGCTGAGGATTTGAACCTCAGCACATACATGTATAGGACATGCTGGAGGGACAGAGTCATAACTCAGAGGCATCTCACACTCTAGCAGAGTATCCCAGTCCATGTTTGACAGAGTCCCTCACTGACTCTCTTTAGGGGACATCTGGACAACTGCATTTGAGACGGAGGCACAGACTAGACAAAGGCACAGTCATGTTATTCAATTACGTAAGGGGGTCATACTGTGTCACTACTAAGTCAGAGGCACAATCATCAGAATCTATTCTGTACACTTATTACCAGTATAAGGGGTGGCAATAGCCACATCACTATGGCTAGGCTTATACATGCAGTAGGGCAGATAGGCTAGTAGTAGACTATGACACTATGAAACACCGGTGTATGTGTAGCTATTGTCAATCAAACAGTATGATGTGGTTTGGGGGCTTGATATCTCCCTGTATTCCAACATTGTTTTGTCTATTCCTTCTAGCATGTCTAGAGATCAGTTGCTAGTGTCCTCTCCTGCTCAGCTGGTGAACCTGGGAATATTGAGGCAATGTTACACTTGCCTCATGTACACTGACAACCCTCTCCTTCTGCCATAAAACACACATACATGTGAGAGATGCAACTATATAGCCAAAGTGGAGGCTGAGCTCTCTCAACATAGGACTAGCAAGACCAGAGAGAAGGTGAAGGTAACCACACACACATCAAAAATCCAGTCTCACATGGCACTATCACAACTTAAGATCATACACATAGACACACAGAGACACTCTCGGAGGCTCTGATCAGGATTCTACCGGAATGGCAGTGGCCACCAAAGCAGACACACACAACTGCCTCCACAGGGCACAGCACATGCAACACATTGACCACAGAGTCGGTGTGCCAAACAGTCACAGCCCTTAAGGCCAAAAACAATGCCAGACACACTTGTCTATGGTTACTCCATAGTCAGACACACTGACGTCCCGCTCACCAGATCGGGTACGGAGGAGGTCACAGTAAACTGCCTATCGGGCACTGGAATCCACCACATAATGCAAGCACTCAGGTCACTCAACTGCAAGTACAGGTCTGACCCAGTCATTATCCATGCTGGTGTGAACGACCTGAGATGTACCTCCCTGGACTACATGGAAAGAGACATAGAGGATCCCTCTGATTATGTAGGCCAGGCAGGTATGACCCTGGCCTTCAGCAGTATCCTACCTTCACCAAGTATGATGCCACATAAACAGAGACAAGATGATCAGCTGTATTATTTTGCTTAGACTATGGTGTCATTCAAAGGGAGTCCAATGTCTGTCTGCCTGGGACGACATGCTGGACAGGCCACGGTGATTTGCAAGGGACGGCTTGCACCTGTCACCCTGGGCTTCAGTTTTGGATGATGCTCTTGCCACCCCATTGTGCCTTTTTATGCAAGATTCAGATACTACACCTACCACCCTAGAACACAGTAAAGGAAGGACACTAAGGGTACTGCTGCTCAATGCCAGAGGTCTCAACCTCAAGCTGCACACACTCTATGCCCTTCTCAGTATGTAGCACATTGATGTCTGTGCTGTGCCTGAAACCTGGTTCACAGCTTCTGACAGCACCCCGGCACTATCGGGTGTTACCTCATATCATGCATTCCGGCACCAGCATCCGGACAACACCAAGAAGGATGGTGGGTGTCCATATTCATCAAGGACACCCTCACCTCATTGTTGGTGGCAACACACGATGCATCGGAGACCATCCAGGTGCCAGTGACCGTAGGCAAGACTGCTCTGCAGTTTGTAGCATGTTACATGCAACCCTCTCAAACACAGGTACCTCACACAGCTATCCTGCAAACACTGAAGGGGATAAATGTATCTCCAAACACCATCCTACTGGGCGATTCCAACTATCCACATATAGACTGGGATCACTAATCATGCCACAACACTCTAACACAAAGGTTCCATGAGTTCATACACTGAAATGCCATGGAACAACTGGTCCCAATCCCCTCAAGTGGAGGCAACATACTAGAAATCATCATCACGAACATGGGGTCACACTGTTCAACACCAGCAGTATACCCATCATTGGTGAGATCAGATCATGGACTACTCTCAGTGGGAGTCCACATCCCACCCACACCCCAGATGGAAAAACAAACAGTGAAGACCTTCTCAGATGCCGACTTCACATTTCTAAGGACTGGTGTGGTCTCTTTCAAGGCCCCCAAGCCAGCGGACACCATTACCCAAGCCACTGTATCACTTACAAATGCCTTCTACCAGCACCTCCAGGACTGCATGGATCAGGCAATCCCAAACAAAACAAAGACTCTTTGTACCACAGGCAAGCATCCAGTCTGGTGGACCCTAGCCATAAACAAGCTCTACAACACAAGGAAGGGGCTACTACAAGATAGAGCATAATCTGTAGGAGGGAAGACACCCCTGCTCATTGTGAGTAAAACACTGGGTTCCCCCATACAATCATCCGAGGCAAGTTTTGAGAGTAAACCCACTCAGGACTCAAGGGACAATCATGAGGCCTTTTTTGCCTATGTTTGAAACCTGGGAGGGAACTCCCAGATATGCTCAGAATTAGTTCGGAATGATGTAGATATCACTGCACCTACAGACATTGCCAACATACTGGCTGACAGGTTCATTGCAGATTCCCCCCCTCCCCCCAACTGGAGGGGTATCTACACCAGAGGATTGTAGCCCCCCCATACATATCCAATGCTGGGGTGGGAACTGCTCTATCCAAGGCAGAAAACACTTTATCCATGGGACCAGATGGTGACCCCAGTTGTGTGCTCCATGAACTCAATGAGTAATTACACCCGCAGTTAGAGCAGCTGTTTAATCTTAGCCTCACCTCAGGATATGTGCCCAAGGAGTGGCATACGGCTATGGTGGACCCACTTCACAAAGGAGGTGCCTCCACCAACCGCGGAAACTACCATCCCATCAGCTTGACAAGCCTGTTCTGCTAAGCTATGGAGAGGATCATAATGGGAATTATAAATGAAGACATAGGGGACTTGCAGACATTGGATACAATCCAGTTTGGCTTTGTCAAGGGCAGATCATGCCTTTTAAACTTGGTTGACTTTTTCAAAACAGTCACCCAGGCCATTGACGTGGGCAGGGCAATCCACACAGCCTACCTTGACCTGGCAAAGGCTTTCGACACAATACCCCACTCAGGTATCATTGAAAACATCACCAGCTTAATTGTGAACCCATACATCACAGCATGGGTTGCAAACTAGCTAAGTGACGGAACAAACAGGGTCAAAGTTGCTGGTGCCATGTCACACTCCAGAGCTGTCACAGGTGGTGTCCCACAGGGCTCAGTCCTGGGCCCACATTTGTTCAGCATCTACTTTTCTGAAGTACGAGCAAACACAGGAGGATTATGGCTGACAAAGTTTGACGATGACTGCAAACTGGGAAGCATAGTTGGAAACCCATCTGACACAGACATCCTTCAGAAGGGTCTCATAGACACGGATAACTGGTGCCACAGCCATGACCGTACATTAAACACTAAACAATGCATAGCCATACCCTTCAGGAAGAACAAGGTTACCACTACTTCCCATCTAGGTGGCAATCCTCTAAGCACAGAGGAGGTTATCAGGGACCTGGGCACCCAGGTTGACAGTAACCTTTTGTTTGACACTCACATTGCCAGGGTAGTTTGGAAGGCCTTCTACATTGGCCACCTCATCTAGATCAAGGGAGGTCATTGTTCCCCTGTACTCATCACTCATCAGACCAATGATTGCATACAATGCCCCATTCAGAATGTATCTGACCCAACACCTGCGGCAATTGGATGGGCCCACAAATTCCTCAACAGGAGGTGAAAGGGTCTCAAACATATTTCTTATGCTGCCCGACTGAAGGGATTCCAGCTGTATTCAGTCACTTACCGTCTGCTCAGAGGTGACCTGTGCCTGACATACAAGGCTATGTCCAACCCAGAATTATTGAACATGCTTCACCTCAAGACCTCTACATCCATCGGAACTACAAGGGCAGGAGACCTAAACCTCAACACAGATATTAATAGGATGGGCTGGAGGGACAGATTCATCACCCAGAGAGTCCCTATGCTGTGGAACAACATCCTGGTACATGTGAGGCTGAGCACCTCACTGGCTTCGTTCAAGTGAGATCTTGACCAATGGATGGGAGATTGCAGGTATACCCCAGGGATAACATCAGTATCACTGCTTGACAGAGGCACAGCAAAATAATGGGCATATTATCCATCAACTTGAAGGGGTGGCAGAAGCCACAAAACTCTGGGCTAGGCTTATTAATGCCCTAGGGCAGATAGCCTAGTATGAACCTATGAACCTATGCACATAGGCCTGGGGCAGTTCCTGCTATTAGGGCAGTGGTCTGCAGCAAGCTATATAGTAGTAGTGGGTTTTAGCCATTGGTTTTTGACCATGGCTATTCCATGTTGCTTCTTGTTGTGGTACAAACATGGGTGTGTGGTTATCCATGCTATTTATTGCTAGTCACCCTCATTTTGTATCTTGTTCCATGTTTTTGCACATGTACATCACTGTATGACGTGTGACCTGGTAGTGTCAGGGTGCTGATGTGGGCTTTGACCCTGTTTTCTATTACAGCACTGATATCTACATTCTCTATACTGTGTGTGTGTTTACACTGCACACATCTTGATGTTTATACTTCTGGCATTGGGTAGCATTACATCTAGGTTCCTATCCCTTGTGATACCCATGAGGTGGGTTTGTGTTTTTGTGGTTTATGATTCTTGCGGGTGGATGTTAGTTGGGGTCCTCAGGTGTGCATGTGGTACATGATATCACATTACTTAACACATGGCATTCATGCCTCAGGTGGTGCTGCAGGGCCACCTCTGTCGGATACACATACTACACTCCCTGTACATGTTTGGCAGCAGGTTGTGTCATGTTAGGCATCCCTGTTACTGTATGAGTGAGTCAGAGCGGGTATCAGTCCCAGTGTTCCTACTGACCAAGCGTATGTGCTATGCGTTGCCTCTTTGCCAAGGCCAGGGCATACTGGGCATGCCTCCTTCTGCCTACTGGGACAAGGTCAGGTTGTTCCTCCTCCGAGTCACCCCCTGCCTGTGGTGGCCTTGGCAATGGTGGGGGGATGTTTGGCCCAGCCCTGTGCTGGTCCTGCTGCAGCTATTTCCGCAGGATCATATTATGTAGCATAGCACATATCATGATCATTTGGGTACATGCAGTTGGTGTGTACTGCAAGGCTCCACCAGATGTGTCCAGACACCGGAACCGTGACTTGGGCAGCCCAAACACACGCTCTATGATATTACGTGTTTGTGCGTGTGCCTCATTATGGCGTTCCTGTTCAGGTGTGTGTGCATTTCTGATGGGTGTCATCAGCCACGGCTCAAGTGCATAACCTGCATCCCCCACTAGGTGTCCGTGTGGGAAGTCCCCATTGGCAAATGATTGGTACAGCTGCGTCAGATGCCAGATATGGCAATCGTGGTAGCTCCCAGGGCAGCCAGCACACACATTCATTATTATGCCCTGGGCATCACACACGACCTGGCAGTTGATGGAGGGGTATCCCTTGCAGTTAATGTAGGCTCTACCCCGCTCTCCTGCTGGTGCTTTGATGCATATGTGCGTGCAGTCTATAGCACCCAGTACCTCAGGGTATTCTGCTATTTGCTGGAAGAGACGCATATTGCTGGCCAATACCTCACGGGCATTGGGGAAATATACATGATCACCGACATGTGCTGATATGGCATCCAGGAACTGGTGTAGTACCCTGGAGGCTGATGCCTGTGATATCCCCATCATATCGCCAGTTGGTCTCTGGAAGGTACCTGTTGCTAGTATTCTTAGGCCAACACATACCTTGGTTTCCACTGGGATGGGTTCCCCTCTGTTGGTTCTGTGTGTGGCGTGGCCTGCACAGCTCAACAATCTGCTGCAGGAGCTCTCTGTCCACTCTATAGTGCTCTACTATCTCCAGCTCATGTAACCCATGGTAGGTGACCCTGGGCCTGTATACTCTTCTCCTTCTCCTCACTCTGGGTTGTCTGTCAGCATCTGCATTGTCACCACCCTCAGCAATTCGCCTATGCCTGACTATAATAGCTATGGCAGCCCCTAGCATTTCTGCTCTGAGTTCAGCTTTTCAGTTTTCAATTCTGATAGCTTAGTTTCTGGCAGTATCTGTTGTGAGAAACAGCCTGCACTGCTCCTTGCAGTGTTTTAAGTGCTGGGTTGGGCTTCTAGTCTGCCTGTGTAATTGCCTGCTTCTAATTGTTTCTACCAATTAACTCCAGTAGTATCCTCTGGCAGTTTCCCTGGATTTTAGTTGTTTCCTGTTTCCTTTCTGTTTCCTGAGGGGGAGCAATGTGCACACCAGCTTACACAAGCTTACAGTCACTTAAACACGCGTACACATCCTTACACGGTGTTACACGCACGCACACATCCTTACACGGTGTTAGCTAGTCTGATTCATGCTAAAACGCACGCACACTGCCTTACACACGTATGGATAGCGTATACCCTCAATTTCTTGACTTTCCTAGTGTTCTGTTGGGACACACCTCCCTCCCTGATGTCTGTCTGTCATCTGTTACCTTACATTGCCCTCCAATCTGGTACATTTATTACTATCCTTCCCCCCCGTGATGTCACCTACCTCTTACTCTGTTCCTCCCCCTTCTCTAACTCTTACACTACTCAGAAAGTGCTCATTACCTATGTGGCAGTGTGATTCAGTATTGTAACCCTCATTAACATGGGATTGCCTAGTAATGCTTAGTTACATGTCTTACACGGAGCTTCCCCTTGACAACCACTAAACGGAGGCCATATTGTTTTGGTCTGCAAGTCCCTGCATTGACATTCAATCTAATACATAAATCCCACAATTGTGGGCTTATGAGCTTTGGTTTTCAGTTTTAGGTAGCGCACCCGTTATGCTGGTGTGCTGCAGTTAAACACAAAAATCCCGTGAAAAAAAAAGTTATATAACTTATTTTTGCAACACTTTTTCATGCCAATGGCCACATATTTGGCCATTGGCATGCTTAATGAAACATATGCACCCTTTATTTGGAGCTGACATAGCTCCGTTTTTAATTTTGCAGAAATGTACTCACTTGTCAGCTGAGTACATTTCTGCAGCTAACACGTCCATTACACGGACTGGTTTCTGCTTCGTGGATCGCTCAAATACCTCATTTGCATATCTTTGAGCTGCAAATGAGGTATTGAGCATTTCCACGCCCAGTCCGTGTAAGAGACGTGTTAGCTGTCTCTTACACGGAGATTTGGGCTGTTCCTGAATCAGGAGGCTTACACGGAGGCTTACACTACTCTTGAACTCCGTGTAAGCCTTCCTGAATCTGGCCCAATGTCAATCCACATCTGTTTGTGTATTTATCGTTCTGTTTTTCTGTCTGTCTAATCTGTCTTGAATCGCTTTTCAGTTACTTTATGGTTTCTGTAGATTTAGTGTAGTGTTTCCTTGTGAGGGAGGCAAACAAACATATTTTAATCACAGTTTGTGCTGAAATCTCTTGATTTAATATCACAGTGTATTAAACACTACAGATGATTGATTAAATACATTCAATTTAAAATACAAATTGAGACTGTAAACAAAACATCATTGCAATCAAAGCATAAGTACTCATCTATTGCTCCTGTTGTTCTTTCCACTTTGGCCAGCTGGATGATTAATACCATACAACTGTCTTCTTTTTCGTCTGAATAAAACCTGTATTACTTAAGCACAGGGCATGCAAATATGTCTCCTCAGCATCCCAACTACTTTTGTAGGCATTTCAAGTTCATTTAAAGCATGTTTGTAATGATATAGGCTATGAAGTAATACATAGTACCTGAAATGTTATCATCCTAGTAATTAAATAAGATGAGGTGTAACACACGGAAGATTTAAAGTGCACCATACTGAAATTATTATGAAAATGGACTACATAGGATTAATTAAATAAAATTGAAACATTTAGCAGACTGCAAGGTCTTCCACAGTCTGTAACCACATTCAAGAATACCCAATATGCTACAGTTTGTATTTATAATTTAAGTTGAAGGATCCTTGTAATGGAAGTAAGCATTATATTCTTTTGCAATGTAAATTAAAAGTAATAGTTAAAATCACAGATGGAAGACTTTAACTGTTTTTGTTGTTAAGTAAAATAATCCACATTAGCAAAGAAATAACCAAAACCAAATTATAAAAAATTGAAGTTAATAAACAGCTAAAGCTATCAAACATATATTTTTTAAAAAAATCAATATAATGCTAGATAATAACTTTTAAAATGCATAATGCTAAACCTTGATATGACTGACCTTACATAAAATCTTAACAGAGCAAATGCCCACAAGTGTTTCTTTTTATAAGTAATTTCACAATGGCCTTCCTAATAAATTGGTAACATTCATCAGTAGGGTAATAAAACAGTGATCAGAAGATAGTAAGCAGACTTTGACCAAAACTATTGCTATATACAGAATTTAAGCCTCCCCCTATAATTTCTTATTATCACCTTTGAGGTCACAATTACTGGGATAAAAGGTAAGCATCAACTTTTCCACAAAAATCAAGTATTTACCTTTCTTCTGAAAATTTGTTAAAGAAAGGTAACATTTTCAAAATACTATTCTCAAATTATCCAGGCACTAATATTTGGCAAAATAAATGGCTTTCATACAAAATAATATATCAAGCTATGTTTTAAATCAATGTATGCCTGAGCAATTCTCAGATAAAGCATAAGCTGTAGGCGCATTCGTTATTTTGTGCCTTTTAAAAAATAGTTTTGAAATGCACTAATATATTTCACTTATTTCATTTCCATAGATGATGTCCCATAGGGATAGGTGGAAGCATTAAGCAAGACATTTTTTCTATAAAACTGCTCACAGGTATACTTTGTTTACTATAGTTTCGAGTAATACTTAATTCCAAGATGTGTTGCTGTTTTGTAGTTTGCACAGCGAAGAGCACAACCACTAAGGGTTAAATTACGTATTTCAAAAGCTCAAAGGTTCAGAGGTGCAAGGGAAGATATTACATCTCCTGTCTCTATAAAGTTCCATTGAAGAGTTTGTGTCTTTATCCAGTGGTTCAGATCTGGATTTTCCTCTAGATGTAGCTAGCTTAGCTTTAAAGTGTTTTATAGTATACACACCTCTCACGTCTATAGGCAGCCTCTTCTAGGCTTTAGCTATTCTGATATGGAACAAATTATTTTTTTCAATCCAGAGTATGCTATATCAGTTTGTAGCAATAAACCTTTACTTCTTGCATGTACATTATGTGATATGATATTTAAATTAAGGCAGTATGCTAATGCATCACTATACAAAGCTCTAAATACTTGTATCACATCTCATGTCATGGAATATAAATTGTCCCTCTCAAGTCTTTTATTATACGATAGTGAATGTAATGAAGCTAATTTCCTGGTATTTATACCCTGGATCCTTTCATGTTTCATTATATCCTGCATGGAATACAAATATATAAGTGCAATATAAAGAGGTAATATCAACTCAGGAGCTTCCAAAGAAACTACATTTAAAATTTTACACATCAGGCCCATTGCTTTACTATAAATGTTCTGACTGTATTATTTCTGCTTAATGTCACCTGTGCCCACCTATTGAAGCAAACTAAAACATGTTTTAGATGGGAAACAATGGGATAAGTAATTTATTTGCCATTCAGTGAAACAACTTTTATTTCAACACTTCACCGCTTTATAGGAAAAGCTCACTCATACTCTGTATTGAACTGCTGCAAGGGAAATTTTACTTTGTTTTACCTTGTATTGCTTTCTTGTCTTTTGTATCACTTTCTCATATTTTGTATTGCTTTCTTGTATTCTGTGGTGTATTTTCATTACAATGTGTTTTAATTACATTATGATTTTCACTGCCTATTTAAACCAGGAAAGAAACCAAAGCTGTGTCTCTCTAGATGTCCACCCCTTATGATCATCTGAGCAAGTAATTACTTTCCTCTCTTCTTTAATTGGATGTTGTCAGTATGCCCAAAACTATGAATTTGTGATGTCACTTCCTTCAAACTATTTAAATTTATTTGCCCTCCTACTATATTCCATAGAGCAAGAATACTGACTGCTTCCCCATCCAATCTATCTTATTCTTTTAAAATTATTGGCTCTGAAGCTTCAGTTGCTCCCTTTTCACATCTTCCTAACTGCTTAGTGTGTACTGCAGTTTTTGAACATTAACCTTTTTTTCCATCATACTTTTAAAATCTACCAGATGTGGGACAAGTCTAGCAATCAATGGAAAACCTACATACTGCTCCTGGTGAGAAAAGGATCTGTGTGACATTATTTCTTAGATTTTCTAGAAACCACTGATCACTGGAAGGCCCAATAACTGTTTCTTAGGAGTTAGCTTGGGATTAGTGCTACTGTTTTCCTCCAGGTGAGAGAAAAAGCAAAGGAACATTGATTCTCAACTGACTGAAGCTGTGGCGGGACCAGCACTAGTAGTAGCCTTTTAGTACACAATAGGTGCATCACCACTATTCATCATTCTTAACTAAACAAAGTCTGTCTTTTCAAAATGTACTGCTAGCTTAGCTACTGTCTAACCTAACTTCAGAGTATCTCCCTAAATATTTCATATATAAATCTTCAGGGTCTACAGTAGCTTCTAACCCCCGAGCCCTACTCAACCTCAGTTTTCCACCTCTGGCATCATGGCTGAACAGTCTGCACTGACTCCATCTGTGGTTAGTCTGATTGCATTAGGTGTTTTAAGACCATGTAGCAACTGACTTATGCTTACAGACTGCTCACTATGACTATCAGCTGATAGTACAAACTGTGAGACATGCAAATATTTAAGAAACATGGAAGCAATCTTCTCACATCAACCCACTGTTGGTATGCATCGTACCTCCACAGCAGTACATCAGTCACAGAACACTACTAGGTCCATAACATATGCAGAGGATATAAAGAAAAAAATGCCAAAGCATCTTAGATCTCACTGTAAAATATGTGTCTATATTAAAAGAACGAAATGAGAAAAGAGTGAACGCTCTTTCATTGACACATAAAACCCAGGGAAAAAATGGCTGGGCCGTTCTCGGGACTTTGCCATTTCCTACACTGTGGTGCAGTCTCGGAGTTGTTATATTTAAGTAGGTTTTTTTTTTTTTTTTAGAGCAGAGATTTTTTTTTCCCTGTGAAAAAAATCGCTGTTCTGTAACTTCTCTATTTTGTGCTTTCGGGTTTTATGTGTCAATGAAAGAGTGTTAGCTCTTATGTCATTTTGTTCTTTTAATATAGACCCGTAAAATATCCTAGGCTCCAGCACTTACGGCAACATCTACTCCTTCGCTACTCACACATACTCTAAAACTACAAAACTCACACAGGAGTCATCAAGAAAGCAGTACTAAACCCAAAGGCCCACTAAGTCTGCTTTCACACAGGGAAATGTTTTAGTCATAGTTAACTATAGTTAGGCATGCAGACTCCACATTTAGTAGACTGGACAAAAACAAGGTGACTGTAAGCTGCTTGTCCAGTGCCAGGGTCTGTGACACTACTAGCACCTTAAGGCTCCTTAAGCCAACCACATATGACTACGGCCTAGTAGTGGCCTATATGAGAGTGAATGGCCTGAGTTGCTCCACCAAGAAGGATATGCAGAGAGACATGATGAAACTTGATATGCATGTGTTTGAGGTAGAAGAGTAACTGCTCTTGAGTAGTATCTGCCTTCAGCAAGAATGATGATGCAAAGGCAAGATAATTGGCTTTAACAATTGGCTAAGTAGTTAGTATCATTCTAAGAGGATCTAGTATGTTTCTGCCTGGGATGATGTGGTAGATAAGACTTCCTGTTTTACCAGGGATGGCTTACACCTGTCATACCAGGGTTTCCACACATTGGTTAAAGCCTTTGCTGCCCCTATAGTGCTTTTTAGGCAGAGTCCATCAATTGAAAATTCCTATATAGAAAATTCAAAATCAAATTTGGACAACATCAAAGTGCCACTTCTTCTTCTTCTTTTTCTTTCGACTTTTCCAGGTTAGGGGTCGCCACAGTGGATCATCTGTCCACTCGTGATTGGCAGTGGAGTTTTACAGTGCCGAGTTGCCAGCCTGACGCCCAACCTTCCACAGAAGGCACACACACATGCACACACTCACACCTAGGGCCAATTTAGAGTGTCCAATCCACCTACTGCATGTCTTTGGGATGTGGGAGGAAACCGAGCACCCAGAGGAAACCCACGTGACCACAGGGAGGATATGCAGACTCTCACAAAAGGCACCCCAGCCGAGAATCGAACTGGAGAATCTATTGCTGTGAGGCGGCAACGCTAACCGCTGCACCACCGCGGCTGCCCTACAACATCAAAGTGCCACTACTCAGTCTAAATAGAAAGTTGACAGAACTTAAAGTCCTCCTGCAACTTGAGTGCATTTACTAGGAAATTAGCTTCATTGCATTCACTGTCATGTAATACAAGACTTTATCTATATTAGCATTGATCATGCCTTCAAACCCTTGGGAAACTATGGTGGACAATCTAAATTTGTTAGAAACCCCATTACTTCATATCACATTATTCCAAACCCTACTTTGGAGCTTGTGGAGATCCAAATCACCCTTAACAAAGCCATGTATTATTTCATTGCTAGCTACAGATCCTCATCAATGTCACCCAAAGATCACAGAAATGATCTTGCTGAAATCGAGGCATAATAGATAACTTTTTACTAAGGGATTCCAATTACTCAAGCACTGATTTCCCATGAAGTTACCTCTGAAAATAGTTATACTCAGCATGTCCTAGACTTCATTAATACCAATGCACTGGATGAAATTGTTAAACTACCATCTGGGGGCTTTCATATTTCTGACCTGGTCCTTACCAACCTATCCTCTGTCAGCACTCGACCCTGCATCTCTTCATCCATGGTTAAGTCAGAGCACAAATTGATCATCTTCTCTGGCAGGTCTAGTGGTACCACCCAACTACCAAATGAGACCATCTTTAGGCAAACCTACTTCAGCATGTAGAAGACATATGCAAAATTCTCCACAATCCCCTGCAAATGGACCCAACCAAGAAGGATGCTATATTCATCTCTGACTTTTACCAGTGCCTGAGCAATTGTATAGAAAAGTCAGTACCCATCTGCCCTAAATATAATGCAAATTCAGGAATACATCTCTCTAGTGGAACTACTGTATTAATAAAATGTACAACAAAAGAAGGAAAATAACAAAAAGTTCAAAAATCCTTATCACATGCCAGCAAGGAACTTAAAAACACTACCATAAAATGTAAAGCAAAATATAAACTTAAGGTTGCTACAGATTCTGAAGGAATCTACAAAGTTAGATCAGAAAACTAAGGAATAATGTCCAGCATTGCACTGAACTCATCTATAATAATATCATCCATACTGACCCCAAGGATATAGCTGATATATTAGTTGACCGATTTAGTGCTAGCTTTATCTCTTCTACCCACATTGTTGTACCCACTACCCCTAAGAATTTAGTTTCCCATGAAATTACCTTTCACTAAGGTTTGGACTCCTTGTCAAAGGCTAAAAATAACACTTCCATGGGGTCATACATCATACTTGGGTGCATTCTCATCAATGCTAAGTAGGTACTATCTGAACCTCTACTGACACTATTCAGCATCAGCCTATTTACAAGGTTTGTCTCTGATGCCTGGAGAACAGACACTTTCACTCTCCTACACAAGGATGGGTTCTATACAGACCCTTAAGACCAGCCTTATATGCAAAGCCATTTGATGTATCATAGCACAACTCATTTTTACAAACATGGATAACTTAACTGATCAAGATGCCAATCAGATTGGTTTTATGAAGAGCAGGTCCTGTCTCCTGAACCTAGTAAACTTCTTTGAAAAAGCTTCCAGTGGTTGTGCAAAGTTGTCATTCTGCACACACACTGCTTATCTTGACCTGGCCAATGCTTTTGACACTATCCCCATGCTGGTATTTTTGAAAAATCAGACAAACTTAAAGTAAACCCCATACATTGTCTGCTGGATTGCAAATTGGCTGCACAATAGATTCCACATTTTGAAAGTTGCTGGATCCCCCGCCCCCCGAATGTAAATTTGTAACTAGTGGGGTGTTGTAGGGATCAGTTCTGGGCCTTCTCCTGTTTGGTATTTATTTTGTAGACATCCAAGCCCAGAAACCAATCTCAAGTTGACCAAGTTTGTGGATTACTCCAAACTGGGCACTGTTATCCATTCATCCACTGATACCAAACAGTCCCAGCAAGGGCTAGAATATGAGCATAAATGGTATATGAAACAGTCTCAAACTAAATGACAAAACTACAGCATAACAGCATTTGGCAGAAAGGTTGTTCTTATCTCATATGTTATAAAAGATACTCCTTTTCAGGAAGATATGATCATATGTGGATAACTTTCTCTCATTTGATCATCATGTTTCCACAACACTCAGGGAATCCTTTTATCTAGCAGAGTTAATTTCCAAGGGAATATCTTCAAGAGCCAAAGAAGTCATCCTACCCTTGTAGTCCTTCCTTATCAGAGCCATCATTGAAGATAATGCCCAATTTGGTATTTACAATTAAGACCATGTTACTCTACTTGAAAGGCCCTAATAATTTCTATTAAATAAAAGTAAAGGTCATAATTCCTTAAACTACTCCAAAAAATTAGCACAACTGTCCTTATACTCAGTAGCCTACAGGCTGTTTCAAGGTGATCTGCATCTTGCTTTTTGAGCCATAAAAGAGCCAGTCCCATTTGACCTCCTACTTCTTTGCAAAACCAGTCTCACTTCCAATACCTGCTCTAAGGACTTAAATCTCTGCCAACAAATAAACAAGACTTGCTGGAGAGATAGTTTCCTAACTCAACATATTCCTAACCTATGGAATAGGTTATCACTACAGGTCAAACAAAGTACTACTTTGGCTAACTTTAAGGCTCGTCTTGATGACTGAATAGGCAGACGCAAATTTACAGTAGGGTTATCCTGCATGGTCCTGCTCAATTTGGGTGATGAGCACTATTATGTGCTTGAAAAAGGTGACAAGAATTTAAGTTTGTCTGTTTAAGGGTCTATATGGGTAGGCATTGTATGGTCCTTGTGGTCACTTGGCTAGTATGTTCATATGTTCTTATGTTCCAGACTTTTACAATCAACAGTTTTGGTGTAATATATGTGCAAAAACTGCTAGACATCTAATATATGAAAATTGACATAATATGAAAAGCATATCACAAACAAACTTACTGGCAAAGGTATTCTGCAAGTTTTTGATATACCCCTCATTTTTTTAATTATTAACTCCTTCACACAAGGAAATGAAAATATCTTCTTTAAAATATCTAAGCTACATTAAAAAATCAGATTAAAAAGAAATCAATATAAATCAAGTGGACAGCTACTCGTCACTAAAACATGACAATCTGCAACTCTGCCTTAATGTTTACTGCAGGTTGGAGGTTGGCATAGTAGTGAAGGTGTAGACATGATGCAGAGCTTGATTTCTTATGTGGGCTACCTGGCTAGGCTTAAAAATGCCCAACAAGGGTAGTTAACCTAGTACTAATATTAACCTATAACCTATTAGCCTATTAACCAAATGTGATTTAGGACCTCAAATAAGGCATTCGTTCAACTTTGAGCAAAATATGAGGCCTGATGTAAATAGAACAGAAAGAATAAGATTTTCAAAAAATGTTGAATACTTAGTTCCATTATCAAGCATTTTGCATTTTTTCTTTTAAGTGAACAAGCAATCTATATTTCTCAGGAGGTACCTACTGAAGTATCACACAGGGCAACAACAGCTAAACCAAAAGAAAATAGCACCCCAAACTTTATTTAGTACCTCTGATTTCTTTTAAAATAAGAGCTCTGTGAATGCAGCTATGAATTTACTGGTAAACTGCATTTACCTTCTGGAAAACCTTCATAACACTGATAACAAACCAAGAAAAACTGAACAATTTTCATCATCTGTTTAAAACCCGAAACTAACATTTGACTGCCTTTTATAAAACTAACAAAAAAATAGAAAGGATCCTAATAAGCAAAAATCAAAATTTTCTCAGTATTTTTTCACTTATCTTTCCTGCTTTATTTTATCTTTTCTTAACTTCTCACTTCACCTCCACTGTTTCCTACTGTCAGCCTTTAAACCTGTATCTCAACTGTTTTAAGAGTTTATATACTGTAACGAATACCCCTTTCATTGTATTTTTCACCTTATAGTTTATCCTCTTCATGAATTTTCCTTGTAGCTTAGTATAGGATTATAGGTTTATAGGTAGGTACTAGGCTACTGACCCTAGGGCCTATATAAGTCTAGCCAAAAAGGTACCCTGGCTTTCGCCACCCAAGAAAATCATTTTCCTGTGCCCCTGTCGAGCAGAGACACAGAAGTGATCCCCGGCATGAATTTTCTATTTCCCATCCAATCATCAAGATTTTTCTTGAAGAGTGCTAATGAGGAGCTTTGTTTGATATAGATAGATAGTTTGTTTCAGAGTATGAGAAGTCTCTGGGACAGGAATCTATCCTTCCAGTATGTTCTATTTATTGTCGTGACAAGGTTTAGGTCCCTATAGTGTGTAGCATCATTCAGTGTTATAATACATTATCACAAAATTACATCATATATTGTTTTAAAATGGAGTTGTGCAGTATTATATAATATGTCTTCCTTTCATTTACACTTTGTACTGTCATTTTTTGATGACTGTATTGTTTTATAACACTTAAGTGTAATCACTAATTGAAACTGTATTTTTGTACTGCAGCTTTTCTCACCAAGCTTTTACTGAAAAGGGTTGTTTCAGCCCATTTGTACTAACCTGGTAAACAACTGCCAATAACCAAATAATAAATATGGAATTGTATGTACAATGCAAATAATTTCATTTCAATATAAAGCATGTTGTTAAAATTGTGTTATTGTTGAAAAGAGGAGTATTTCATTTGGGACTCCACCTTAAACTGACCTTCTCAACTGAACACTCCAAGTTAACAAATGTAAATATATATTCAGAAATTGTTGCTTTTCATCTGAATGTGATATGCTCTTATAGTTTATGCATTAGAATTGTTGATGTGGTAAAATGTTGAACTTGACCTATGTTTTTATTTAAATTTTATGTTGTGGCTATATTTTTGTCACATTATTAAATGACTATTACCTGGATGTATCATAGTAAATCTTTAGGAATGTAATGGTACAATCAGAATTTACGCTGATCGTCTGGAGTGTCTAACTGTCTTTAAATACTGCTGCTTCAGTTATCGGATTTCACTTTATCAACTACAGCATATGAATGGACTGTAGTGAAATGTTTTAAGAAGTTTTGCTCTGCATTTCATTTCTAATTGTTTCCCTGTTATTTACCATTACTTTACTTGCTCAGGTAATTGACGTGTATAGTTCAGAAATGTTTTAAACTGCTAGTTAAGCTATAATTTCTCACTTTATTTATTACACACACACACACACACACACACACACACACACACACACACACACACACACACACACACACACAGTATTTTTTAATTCTGTTTTACAATAAAGGTATATAACTAAATTAAATTTCACGATCAAGTCATCAGAGATGTAAATTGTATTAGAATGTAGCTGTTTGACAAAAACATAAGACTATGAGCAAGTACAAAGAGTCACATTCTGAAAATACCCCATCACTACCTGCTATATTTAACATATTTACACAACTACTGAAAAATTAGCAGTGACTGAATATCTCGGTTGGTATGTTTGAACTGGAATCTTTTTTACTTACTGTGCAGCTGATGTGTCTTCTTTAAATCTGAATTCTTTTTAAGTTATATAATAGCATATCTACATATTTCCTTACAAATGTAGTTTCACTTCCTGGTAACCAATACATATTTATTAATTTTATAAATCTATTTTGAAATTGAATTACTACCATTACAGACATTCCTTTTTATCATTATGTGAGGCAACAGTTTTAAAAATTACAGTAATATTTGTTCAAAGGAATCCAGTGCCTCTCCTTTTTCCTTAAAAGTAGACTTTACTACTGTTATATGATATTTAAATCCAAACTTCTGAATGCCTTTTACAAGTAAATTTTCTTGTAAAGATATAACATGTGATTTGTTAAATTTTGGGCATTTATGTAATCCTCTTTTTCAACCACTGTTTAAACCATTAGTGCTTAAAACTAAAATTGATAAATGTGTTATCTTGATAATGCTAAAATATTTCTGATATTGCTTTACTCACTCTGTGGTAAACATAATAAATTATACTTAGGACAGTACCAATAGTGTTATGTTTCACTCACAGATTAAATATTATGTAAATATTGATCAGCAAATGCATAACATATCATCAAGAATGATGTATGATTTATGCAATTCCACATGTAAGGGAAAAAAAAAAACAGAACAGCTCTACCATCGACACCTTTAATACTTAGATGGTTTAGTTAACCCCCCTCCAAAAAGCATATAAAAAAATAAGACTGAATCAGACAATTTGCATTTTTTTAAATTTTTTACTTATGTAAGTTAAATATTTACTCTTATAGTAAATAGTGATATAAAAATGAATGAAATGAGGAGATGAGGTAGAAAAAAAAGAAAGAAATTGGAGAAAAGATTAATAAATAAAACTGATGTGAGGTGCCCATCTTCTGTTTCATGCATTCTTTATTAAATCTTGAATACCATAAAGGAAGGCAAAAATCCTTTATAGAAACCAGAAGCTATTGGAAATAATAGAAACTATTGCAAACTGTTGACCTATGAGGTAGAATGTATTGGTGGAGATTACTGATGAGGAAGGAGAAGATACAGTATGGAGGAAAAAGATAAAAAAATGAAAAAAGAGAAATACTTAAGATTTAATCAAAATATCTTTTCACGGTCAATATATTCTGTAATATTATTTTAACTTATTTCTTTCAGTGGAGCTCTAGAAGTTTGTGTTCTAACTTTCAATGGTTGCATCAGTAGCCTTTTGACAAAATCAAGTTTTATCCACCACAGTTCAAAGAAATGTTCATATTTGTAGACTTACAGGTGTTACTAAAGATGTGTAAATGGCAAACTGTTCAACACAAAATAATATTTACAATGGTCACATTCATTAGATTCTAAATCTTAAACTGGATGTTATAAGTCACAATAACTACTCAAGCTAAACATATACTATCAACAGTATATTATTCATCCTACTGTGAGCTTTCATATGATGATATTCATCTCTGTCTTTGTTGCTAGGTAGTTGAAATATTTTGAGAAATATAAAAATTATAATAATATAATTAAATTGTATAAAAACAATGTAATATTGCTTTACTTGCTGTAGACAGATGCCATATATCAACATAGTAGTTGTGCTGCCCATTATATAAGCTTTAAGACATGTTTAATACCTTGGAAGTAGTACTGTTTTGGAATTATTAGTATAAATTTGAAAAGGCAGTGCTAAACCCCTCCAAACATCAATATAATGATCCTAGAGAAACACCCAGTAGTGTCATTAGGATTTAATGATCTAACATTATAGCATGAGGAAATTGTAGGCATATGCTTCCCTCATACGATAACATTAATATAATATTATAGAATATCTTGACCATGAAATTAAGTTTAAGTTCTATCTTAGATGTTTATCTTAGTTCTTTTCATTCTTCTTCCATACTTCATCTGCTCTTTGCTCACCTGTCATCTCTGCCATCACACTGTACCTCACAGGTCAGTAGTCTTAATTTTCAATAGTTATATCGTTTCTGTTATCCATAAAGGATTTTTACTTCACTTTTTATGTATTATGTTCATTCACATCAAACATATTTATATTAATTTTCTATCATTCTCAGAAATAATGACTTATTTTCCTATCTTTAATCTTTTTGTAGTCTTCATTTTTCTATTTTAGTAAATCTGTTCATTCTGATGTTATCTGTATTATTCATAAACTGAATTAAACTGTATTTTGTTAGTCAGTCAAAGTTCTCCTTATAGACTAAATACTGTAATTCACATAGCATGTCTATACATATTCCTTATATTTCAATATACGTGTATTTGTGAAATACATATTATAAACATTTCAAGGCAAGACAATCCATGTAACAGTAAATGCATATAACACTCATTCTAATATTTTCCATATGTTGCCTCTTCTTATGAGTTTAACTTTATATAATATAAATCTTAATATGTAACTCACAGTATAATAATTTGCAACATGTAGTTTTCATACATTTTTGTTTACATATAGACAATCATTAATCACATATATGAGCTGCTACCAATCTGTATGGGCAGCCATACTTTCACTTTCTATAGTTCTCTTGTTTAGTAAATGAATAAAAATCTGTTCTGCTACTCAAGTGTGTCCTCAAATTAAATCTGAAGAATATCCTTACAGAGCAGGTCTGAAATTCAGATGAAAGCTGCTTATAAATGAAGAAACAAACCAACAAACAAACTAGCTTTTTTCATTTGTTTCCAATAATAACTAGCAGTGGTTAGCATTGTCATCTCACAGCAAGAGGTTCTCTGGTTCGATTCTTGGCTGGGGTGCCTTCTGTGCTGAGTCTGCACGTCTTCCCTGCAGTCACGTGGATTTCCTCCGGGTGCTCTTGTTTCCTCCCACACTCCAAAGACACGCAGTAGGTGGACTGAATGATATAAAAATGTTATTTGGTCTTGATAAATGTGCAAAATCAACTTTAAAGCAGGAAAGCTGCAGCACCAAGAAAATATCAGTTTGGGACAGGAATGAGATATAAAAGAACTTGAGCAGGAGGGAGTGTATAAATATTTAGGAATTGATGAAGGATCAACAACAAAACATGAACAAATGTGAATAAAACTTAGTAAGGAATATTTTAGAAGACTAAAATTAATCCTGAAAACAGCTTTGACATCTAGGAATGAAATTCAAGCTATAAACCAATTTGCTCTTCCTATACTAACTTACAGTTTTGGAGTGATTGACTGGCCCCAAAAGGTGATGGATAGATTAGACAGCAAAACAAGAAGGATGCTTCATGTTCATCAAATGATTTATAAAAATCAGTGCATACCAAGATTTTTATAAATTCCCCATTCCAGAGGAGGTATGGGCCTACTTGAAATTGATTACATGCATAGATCTGCAATTGTGGGACTACATACATTTTGATCTCACAAGACCTAAATGTAGTGAAATTTTTGAAACACGAGGAGAATAATTCTAAGATGACTTCACTTTTTAGTCTAGCAGAAGCATATCAGCTTCAAGCGGGAATGGAAATCAAACCAGAAGTAGATAAAAATCAGGCAGCACTTGAATGCGCCAAAAAAAACAAAAAAACAAAAGAAAGAATATAAGGTAAAGGATCAGATGAGAAGGTAAGAAATGTGGAAAGTGCATAAATACAGTTGCAAGTATAGAAAATTCCTGGAAGAACCCCATGTTAATCAAGATCGAATGCAGGAATGGTTAAGGAGAGGCAAATTCAAACCAAAAGATGAAAGGTCCATATTGGCTGCCCAAGATAGTGGGCTATGTACATATTGTTTTACAAAGTCCATTGAACATGTGGGAGAAACAGACAAATGTAGGCTTTGTAAAACAGAATTGGAAACAGTTGCATACCTTGATGCTGGTTGTGATACACTATTGGCAGAAGGACTGTATACCGAAGGGCATATTAATGTGTATACTGAAAGGCATAATAATGGGGCAAAACTGCTGCACTGGGGATTGCGCAAACATTATAACATTGCAGTAGCTGAAAAACACTGGAAGCATGAGCCACAAAGCGTCAAAGAAACTGATGAAGTCTACACCACATGCGATCATTCAATACCAACAGTTCAAAAGACAGATGTGAGAAAACCAGATATAGTGGTCCGTGAAAAGAAGACAAAAGTAGCATTGATCATTGAAATTGCTACACCCAGTGACTACAGTGTCTTGCATACAGAGAGACACAAAGTCATAAAATATCAGGATTTGCAGGCAGAAAAACGAGCAATGTGGAAGAAAGATACCCAAACAGTTCCAATATTTAGATATGTTACCAATATATGTAACTCCATATGAATTTCAGAAGGAGCCATTACTGGGCTGATTGCGGGTGCTGTGAAGAGCACTTCTGGCTGACATCAAAGATTGTAACAATACTATTTTTATGAACTTTAATTATACTTTGACATAGCAATGTGGTCCATTTTGTCTTGGTACTGGAAACCCAAAAGATATGTAGAAATAAAAAAAAAGTGTAGCATTAGAACTGCTTTAATTCAAAGATAGAATATATTTATTTCAGATTGTCTGATGTAATCATTTTAGTGAGTCACTAGTATAAATATGATGAATTCAGAGATTCATATTTCTTCAGGCATATTACTGGGATGGTGACAACATTCATCCTGTACTGATTATGTCATACTTGTAACATTCAGTGTGTGTATTGTCAACCATCCAATGCACAAAATAAAACCAAATATGTATCAAATGTTTTTATCAGAGTTAGTGCTAATGCAAAAGGACCTTAAACATGGGTGCTCACATGATTTTTTGCAGGAGGGTGCAAACCCAGGGGACAGAGGTCCAGGGTATATCTGTTTACATGTGGATAACCAAGAAAACTATATACCACTACCGCAGTCAACTGTAAAGTACTCAAATCTTACATACTATCGCTCATTTCTTGGCTAAACTAGTATACAGTTGCCAGCAACATTGAAGCTTGACATAAGGCATCTCTTGTAGGTCCTTGTATAATTTTTGGCCACCTGCAGCTTTATGTAACAGTGTCCACAGTGAGCAGGACATGTGTGATGCTCTTCCTACACAGTGCAGGGTGCCTAGGCAATTACACAAGCAGGTGGGACATAGTTAATGATAGCAAAGCCAAGGCCCCAGTCATTGCAAAGTAACACAAGAAATATTAATTAAAAAATATATTTATCAAATCAGTTAAAATTACACAGCGAGCGTTCATCTCAGTGTAAGCCATGACCATGATGAAATACAAAATATTGTAATATTATAATAGGTTGTGAGCTGGGTAACTTCATGGTTGAGTTGATGCCCAATGCAAATCCAGGCTCTAAATGTGGCTTACATCGCGGGTGGTATGAATGAAGTATAAATGGTTGAACATACTCCTTGTCATATCTGCAAATGTTAGAAGTATGCTACAGTGGAAGTGTGACTTGTGTCTCTGTGGTTGAAGAGCAGAGCCTGATAATGGCCAAATGGGACCCTAGGCAAAGCAATGGATCAGGGACCCCCATCCACAGCCGTCCCCCCTGCAGCCATTCCAGTGTCCCATTACTTGGCTATTTCTCCCCATATACCATAACCACTGTAATGTGTATACTGTTTTCTGCTTTACTTCTCCAATGATTATTTGGATTTAATTCAAAACTCATTTTAAATTTTATAGCACAAACACTGATAGACATTTACTAAACAAAGCAATACATTCTCACAATGAAAACAGACAGTATTAAAACATCTCTGCCCTTGAAACTCACATTCATTAAAACAGCACTGAAACCCACATTCAAAGAAAAGGCATCTGGCCAGTGGAGGAAAAAGTTTAGCTTTGGACTGTTTTCGGATCATAGGCCCCTTGCACACATATTTAGGACCATGCATACACGCATGGGTTCTTTGATTTACCTTACTGATTGTATTAAATTAAATTCCTTATATAATACAACACTACTTGCTAGAATGTGTTTTAAATTTGTAGTCTTGAACATTTTTCCAGTAAGCAATGAAACAAAATGTATGAACCAATAATAACAAAGCTACCCATTTCAGAACATTTCCATCATAAAAGTCTACTCAAACGTCTGTCATTACAGTCCATCAATATCAGTAAATATGCACAATCTCTGCAGAAGTAAAAGTCATCTAAATAATTTCACATTAAAGAGATATGTAACTAATGAAGAGGTTGCTGCTAGCAAACAACTTTATATTTCAGTGTTTCATCTACAAATAAAATGCCTGTTGCCCTTGAAGAATAAATTGCCTAGGTTACATTAACTCATTAAGTCCGAGTACCTTCTCATGGCGCCTGTGTGCTTAACACCGAGTGCACCATGAGAAGATACTAATTTCAAGCTGTTACCCCCAAGTGCCTTCCTGAAGAGTGAGAAACTGTAGTGCAGATTTGTAGCTGAGCTTAATGTAAAACACACTGAAATCATAACTGAACATATAAATTACATTATATAGTTATGATTCAGTGTGTTTTTACATTAAGTTCACATTAAACTTTTACTACAAATTCTGTGTAAAAGGTTCTTAATAAAGCAAGTGGTGGCAACCAATCGGATTCTTGCAATCCAAGGCACCACTTGCATACCAGCTCCACCCCAACCTAATTTTCTTTTGTTTTAAACTACTAAACTCTCTGTATCCAGTGTAACACCAGTCCATTACTTTTAACATATTGTTTACCCAGCCATTCCATATAATAATTCAACCACTTTCTATTGACCTAATTTGAATTTAGTGATAGTAAGTACCCATGTCATGCTTCTACGCACTTTGCCAAAAGACCTAAGTATTATATCCGATTGTTATTAAACGTTAATGGAAGTATACACACTATGAAGAGAGAAACACTGTTAGCTGCTTGTTTACCCAGAATGTTTTCTTAGGTGGATCCTGACAGGAAGCCTGATAGCCATAACTAGACTTCATATGTCGCCCAACAGTCACCCTAAGCTGTTACTTGATTAGAAAAAAAAGGGACATTTTGATGTCTGATGCGTTTTTAATATAGTAAAATGAACAAGAGTTCAAACCCCTTATTGGACAAAGAGGAACTTGTTTTGAAGCTTGCTGAGAGAAAAGGCCCAAATCATCGTTCCACACGTCTGTCTGCCTGTTGTTTATAAGAACATAGTGACAAGTGGATTCACTTCCTACACACGGCTAAATTTAGTTTGTGCAACAGTAATGGGAACGGTACTACAGTATCATAGTCTGTGCCAGTGTTTTCTAATTATGCCATATGTGTCTCGTGTATCTATTATAGGTAGTAACCATTCTGTTCTGTTCATTACTTGAGTTTATGCACTCAGAATGAAGCGCATAGCTTGTATTCAAATAGTCTGAAAGTTGCCCATCATTCTGACGGTATTTTATAGTACAATACACAGTCCTCTTCTCTTTTCCCCTCAGGAAATGTCCTCTGTAAAATTATGCACACTGTCTTTTAGTATTTGAGCAAGAATAGAAACCGTCGGACCTGCAATCCTTCTCTTCATCCCGTCTTTCTATCTACAGAAAAAAAAAAAAAACCCTCTCACTAAAGAGCAAAAATGGTCTGTTTGCTGAAGGAACGAATGCCCTTAACAGGATTGCTGTAGACCTTGCAGCTGAAATTGATTGAGTTTCTTTTTCTTCATTTTTTTAAGTAGCTGTTGGTGTTTTTGTGATGAATGTTTTTTTTTTCGTAACTTGTAATAGTGTTTGTGAGTGGTTGTGAATCGTACTGATATTTTATTTTTTTTTGAAAGAGGGTTGAACAGACATTCCAATAGTAGTTAACTCATTATAGCTAGTGTGTATGTGCTCCGAACAGTGCTGGATTGAGTAGATTAGGATGAGACTTCACAGAGTATTTAGACTAGTCTAATTGGTACTGATATTTTTTTTATGAAGGGTGGGTCTTGGGTGGGACTGCAGTAGCTGATGTTGTTTGTACACATAGCTATTGTTCAGGTGTACAGGATGATGCTTAAATGATGGATGCATGCTGAGATTTTACGTTTTAATTTCGAACTCTGCTAGGTAAGCTTTCTGACTGCAGTGGGTTGTATGTATGTATTGTATTCTTCTGGGGAACCGCTGTGCTTGTTTTGAGAGTTTTATTACATTGACCGAAAGGAGTCACATTTAATTTGAAAGCACTTTGCAAGAGTGATAGCTAATCTGGGAAAATTGGCCAAGCATTGGAGCCCCCAAACACGCACACTTCTTTTACCTATTTTTAATTTTATGTTGCTGACACTGTTTTATTTTTATAGCATGTTCTAATTATGATCCTAGACTTGCTGTAGTGATAACTGTCTTTCTAATGATGGAGGCACGTTTTTATGTCTTTAAAGGTTTTGACCTATTTATCGGACACCATCTAGACAGTAATTGGAACAGATAAGCTTAGTATGGTTTTGGTTCAGGGGTTAGCAATGCATTTGGATGGCAGGACTATTTGAGAGCGAGGTGTGTGAAGGAAAGCTGTTGACGACAACAACAATCATGAGAACAGTGGTAGTTGTATTCCATAATTCTATACTTGTGTTAGTTTTATTAGGTGGGATTTCTTGTCTTTTGACTGATATTTGTTTACCATTTACACAGGGTGGTTTATATGTTGTTATGGATTTTGCTCATAGGTTTCCTGCTTAATTTTACAAATGTCCAGTGAAAGGTAAATTGTTATGCGTTACTAAAACAGCTTTTGCATTAATACCTGTACTGAATAAATAAATGGCATGTGAAAGGTGGTATGAGGTTGTCAAAGAGATGAAAATTCACCAGTCAGTTTTTACTTTTGCACGGAGTGGTGTTACCACCTCAGTAATACTGTGCAATTTCTGATTACCTCTTTTCCACGATGTCTGAATACAGGGCAGCCCAGAGAGAGCACAAATGCTACAGATTTTATCGACTGAGAAATTTTAACAAACCATGAGGTAGAATTAACTTCCCAGAATAGTATTTTGTATCAGGTGTCTTTCTTTGGTACATGTTTGAGTAATGCCTTTTGCTGTAATTTGTAGGGCTTCACTTTAATCCTTTCCTGGTAAATTTTTTTGAAGTGGTATGTAAAGGGGGGTGTGGTTAAGGGGTAGTCGTTCAGCTTAGTTATAACATAAAGTAGCATAACAAAATACTAATGTACTATTAGGAGGCAATGTACTTTACTGGCTTACCTTCAGTTTCAAGTACAATATCGCCTATTAGGATGTGTGGGTGTTTGGGTGAAAACCCTTTGTTAGCTTTGCGGCGATATTGAAGTGTATTAACCTACCAGATGCGCAGTAGCAAGCCATGCCCAAACCCTGCCTTTGACAGCGATGTCAGTACACCACCCACCTTTTGACTGAAAGCTGCCAAGTCATTTTCCCTAGGTAGGAATAGGAATCACACAAGTTAAGTTTGAATTTACTGAATACTTTATTTATCGAAAGGATAGGATTTAATATGCTGTTGTCATATGCAATACAACAAAACATAGTTGACTTGTTAAATTTACTATGGGACGTTCGACAGGCTGCAATTGATATTTTGACACTTGTCAGCTTCTAGAGTTTAGTGTTTGAATGTATTAGTATTGAAGAAGGGTTACACCCGAAAGCTCTGCTTTTTATTAAACTGGTTTTCTCTGCAAGTTTTCTCTTTTGAGTTCGTGTTTTGCAGCTGGTTTTACTTGTGCTGTCACTTTTTAAAAATGTTAGCACTGTTAACTTGTCATTGTATATGAAGTGTAACCCGTCACCTTTACTCTCAAAATGTAACAGTTTTAGAAGGGACAGAACATTTGAGCCAAAAATCAGGGTCACTTGAGAGATATGTGTAGTTTTATACTGCACCCCTTCCTGTCAGCATGTATTGCTTGCTTTGGTAATTGTGAAAATAATGAGACTATATCTCAAAGAAGCACCACATTGAATGTGCAGTAACAAGCTCCACCTCATGCATACAGCAGTTGACTGACTGCATGCATACCCCACTACCAGCAATGTCGGTAACTATAATAAAAAAGCAATAGTGGTCAGCATGGCTCTCAGTTGCATCTAATTATGAGGTAAAGATTTTATTTTAAGTCTTAACAATTCTAAGTTCCATGCTGCTCCATACTGAATGAGTTTGGCATGCATTTATTGTTAGGAATCTTTTAACAGATTTCCATGGTACATGATACTGAGTCATATTAATTTGACAATTTAAGAATGAAGATACATTTAGTGACCATGCTGTAAGCATCATAACTGGAAGTTGTTAGTAAGTGCTCCACATTTTGGATATATGAGTTTAAAAGCTATGTTAGCGAGTTATTCAGAAATGCTAAAGTTCCATGAGTTTTTCTGATATACTTTATTCAGTCTTTTATTCAACTCAGAAGTCAACAGCAACAGGTCCATGTGAAGTAAATATAGTCTGGACTGACACTTATTCATGTGTCACCCTTTTTCAAAGGGTAATAACAGATGCCAGTTTATGTAAATAATACATTTTTATTATCACTCATATAGCCTGGGGGGCATCTCCTCTTCCCCTTAATCCCTACTTTGTTTTGCTGTGTTAGTTGCTGAGCAGTTAAGGTTCAAGTAACATTCTGAAAGAATAAAAGCTCTCCCTGTACACAGTTTTTCATATAGTCTTCTGATGTGTTCTGTGCTTAGATTTTTGGACCATGAATGACTTCTGCATTTTCAGCATTTTCAGTCTCCATAAAACAAGTAGTATTACTAAAACTACTACCACATTAGTAAGACCTGTTGTCCTGACAGGTACTTAACCCAATGTGTTGTTCTAGAAGAGGCTGCACTTGTCTGTAAGACCATGCAGTTCCATCACTATCTTTAAAACTAACTGGTGGGTTAATACACTTCAATATCGCCAGCTTTGCTGCATATCATTCATATAATAAGTTAATGGCGCCCTTTCTTACAATGTTGCATCACCACAGTAACAGTTCAGTAGCTATGACTTTTACATAATAAAATGGCCATATCATGTATGTTTATTAGGTCAGTTAGTCTAATCAGTCCAGATTTGTCAGGTACAGGTGTGATGTACGGACAGTATGCCACTGGACTGCCAACAATAATATGACATCCCTTACTATCATGGGTCAGTAACTAAGGAGCTTCAGTCCTCACTACTGACTTCATTGTGTGACTGTCTCTTAAATGGGAGTAAAATTTCACAATTTCCCCTAAGGGCACAACAGGAACATGCTGTATAACCTGGGATTGGACTGTATACTTGTCCACCCTAATGTAGCTCTTTATTACACACTCCAGAGCAATGTGTCCCAGTTTAAGACCTCTGATACACTCCCACTTGCATAAATTACATGTCACACATCCAGACACTTCTAGGAAAGCTTGACACAGATTTCCAGCTGTGCCCCTTCCCCAAAATAATACAGTAACATGCTGCCACCAATCAGAGAGCCTACATACCCTTTAGAAGGGTGTGCAATTATGAAAATTAGATATTAAAACAAATGACCTAAAGCAGCCAAGCTTTCGGAGTGGCCCAAGAAGTTTTCAAAGCAGATATAAGCACTCTCAAATCATTAAAGAAAATGCTGATTGACCAGCCACAATGTAAGCTAATAAAAATGCTTAATAATGAGCAAAATTATTATTTTAGATATTGGCTGGCATTGTTTTTTGTTTCTAATCTGTTCTGAAACTGGTCCCCCCCTATTCCTGTGGTGGTGTTAAAGTTTATAACGCTGGTCTAACAGTTTTATGTTGTCTGATTGCTTCAAGGCGTGCCAAAGTCTGCTCTTCAATTTTTTTCCCTTAGATCTGCTAGTTCTCTCCTTTGCTGCACTTTTACTAGCTTATTAGTCTAGCACTTTACCGGAATTCTTGTAGCAATTATTGTAGCACACAAAAGTGCTACCAGCACTAAACGTTCTACTAAGAAACAGCTCCAGTACTTATTATTAATGCCCACCCCTCCAGCCATGTCTAAAGGTCAGTTTCCTGTGCTTTCTCCTATTAACTTGGTGAACTTGGCATCCTGAGGCAATGTAGCAACTGCCTCATGTACACTGTCAACCCTTTCCTCTTACCTCCCAACACTCATACTTGTGAGAGATACACTTACATATCCAAACTGGAAGCCACGCACTCTCCAGCCAAGACCGGAATAGCAGGTCAAGAGGAGAAGGTCAACACCCCAGGGATCACTCCAGTGGCTCTACTCGACAGAGGCACTAGGAACTAAGGTAGGGTGGCATGATGCCAGGTTAATCCTATGGGTTCGGCTTTAAAGGCTCAAGGGCCATTAGCTTAGTACACACCTATGAACCTATGAAGTGCGTCTGCCTACATGGTCAGACTGCTGAAGTGACCACTGGATAAAATAGTTTCTTGTGTCAATTTGGTGCTTGTCTATACACAACACAAACAATTGAAGGGGTTAATGGGGAAAGTAATTCATTAGTATGTCAGGGGAAAAGCTTTTGCATAATTGGATAATCCATTTGGCCATTGTATTTATTAATTTACTTTGTTTACTGGGCTAGTGCACTGATCTCAATAGACCATTTGCAGGCATAGCCCAGGTAAATGGGATCACATAAAGACATGTTCATAAGATGTTGACAAAACATATTTTCAGATACAAGGATATGATAACAAACATATGTATTTACAGACACAAGAGAGTGCTACAACATTTAGGTCAAGAAACAGTACTGAACATGTAGTCAAAACATGTTTGGGAACCAGATATTTTGGGCAATATTTCTGCCTTTTTCACTGCTGTGTCTTATTCTAACTAGAAGGTTGGCTAGACGCAACAAAATGATTTACGACTTTTGGAGTAATTCTTACATGGATCAGCTAGGTAATTTACATATTTCTGACTTTATTTCTGTTTATTATTATACTCAGTGGTTGGCTCAATGGGAGAATGGTTCAGTTTGGTGGTTTAATACTAGCAAATCTTACAGATGTTTCGTTTGGGTAAGCTTTTAATTTTGGACATTGTGCATACCTCAACATTCTACTGAAGGGGTTTCTGGAGTGAAGTGTTCATGCTGGTGGTTTTACATACTAGGAAATGTTACTGAAGGCTTGTTTGTGGAAACGTTTCATTTTGGGTGCTTGTATACCTGGACATAATTACGAAGATGTTGCTTTGTGAAATAATTTATTGTGTATCTGGGAAGTGCTTGTGCATACATGGTCTCACTACTGAAGTGACTGCTGGGCTAATTTGTGTCATTTTGGTGCCTGTGCATACAGAATGCAAACAACTGGAGGGGTTACTGGGGACATATAGAAAGTCAGTCTGCAAATTACATTGGGTTACATTTCTTATAGTACAGCACAGAAGACACAAAATCACTTCTGCTTGTATTATTCTATTTGTGATTATACTGCCTGAGTGAGATAAAGGTTATCACTTGCTGACTACTGACGGCATGGAGCTACAATATTTTTGATGTATTTCTCCTGGCTTTAATAGTCATGTGTGGAATTTAGGTGGGAGGAAGGGCTCAGTAATATGTAAGTGTTAACACTGTTTGACTGAATGACTCGGGTCTTCTCCTTACATAACAGCTGCACAATGTAATATAACGAATGCCTACTCAACAGCTTATGTGCAGCAATTATCACCTGTGTGTCAGCATCCATACCTTTGCAGTAATTATCACATTAGTAATATGTGCAGTTACAATATAGCAGTGAGTCATTATCATTTTATTCTGGGAAAAGTCTTAGCTGCTGTCACTGTTAGTCACATAAGCAGAAGTCATTATCACTTTGATGAATGCACAAGCCAGGTTGTGTTTTTTTCTCTGCTTGTAGTCATTGCAAGCAACCCCCTCATTCTTCATCAACTGCCTACCCTCCTAAACCCCTGATTTTTTTTCTTCCTGTATATATATATATATATATATATATATATATATATATATATTTGTGCATAAGTGTGTATATGGATATATATGTTATGTACATAATGTACTTGCACATACATACATTGTTCACACACACACACATATATATATATATATGTGTGTGTGTGTGTGTGTATATATATATATATATATATATATATATATATATATATATATAGGTTTACTATTAAAATTTTGAAACAAACTCCGTCGACTGCACTATTGTCGAACACGGAAGTTCGACAATGGTAATATCGATGACAAAAAAACAACCTAGGAATGGGTTTTAACATGGGTCAAGATAGGGGAGATGTTTGTAGTTCGGAATAACACTGAACATCTATCTCGACCCATGTTAAAACCATTCTTAGGTTGTTTTTTTTGTCATCGATAGTACCGTTTTTGAACTTCCGTGTTCGACAATAGTACAGTTGACAGAGTTCGTTTTGAAATTTTAATAGTAAACCATATATATATATATATATATATATATATATATATATATATATATATTTTTTTGGTGATTCTGCATATCTCAACATTTTCCTTCCTGAAGGGGACATTTGGGTGAATGTTTCATTTAAGGACATGTGTATAACATGTAGTAATGAAGATGTTGGTAGGGGAAATAATTAATTTGTGTACCAGGGAAGTGCTTGTGCATACATGGTCAGACTGCTGAAAATCGTAATACAGATATGGTGTAACATGTAAAAATGTGTAGAAACAGGCAACCTGATGTCCAGATAGTCAATACTAACCACAGGAAACAAAGTCCAAGTTTCTTCTTTAACGTAAAAGTATTTTATTTTTCAAAAAGACAACGTTTTCGCCGTGACCCCTGTCACAGCTTCCTCAGAAGAAGACAAGTAAAACAGCTAAACTGGTCTGTTCAAATACTCAGTTAACAGGAAGTGACAAATAATTGCACTTCCTGCACTAATTTGACTCAATAAAAATAATGAATAAAATCATGAATAATCATAAAACTCCATTGAATTATCTATAAATATTGTATGATAAAAGACAACATAAAAATGTTCTTACTAGTGCATTTACATTAACATTGTAAAAATTATGCATTAAACCCACAAAATAATGTACATATAGGCATTACCTAAAGTAGCTCCTTAGTTTAAGAACACATGAAATGTTGCAGTTCTCATTGAGGCCATCTAGCCTAAATGCATCTAAATTCAACTGCCATAAAAGTTCGACACACTCAAGAACTATCTGAAAGGGCCTCCCTATCGGTTAAAGGTACTTGATCAATACCCATAAAACAAAAAGAGTGGTCAGGGTTACTGCTAACATGTTTTGCTAAGGCATTCTCTAAAAGAGGTTTTTATGGCATAAAGGTGCTGGTATATTCTCTCTTTTAGTTTACGATTGGTTTTTCCTATGTAAAAGGAAGGGCAGGAATTACACAAAGCAATGTACACCACTGACTTTGAATCACAAGTAATCCTCTGCTTAATGTTGTATTTTTATTCCTAACTATAAAGGAATTTCCAGTTCTCATCACTTTACACATGTTGCAGCATCCACATTTAAATGAACCTCTAGGTCTTATGTGACCATAAGTGTTAGAAGTATGCTGTAAAAGTTCTTTCAAATTATTACTTCTCCTGTAAATTACATAGGGCTGACCTAACTTGTCAATCAAGTTAACGGAATTAATAACTAGTGGCCAGTTTTTAAGATAATGGCCCAAATTCCTGTTGAATTCAAGTTAAATTGGGTTATAAAACTTAAAGAAAAGTTTCTCTGCTGATTTAGTAAGGAATTTTGGTGTGCTAATTCATTATCATTAGTAGACCTACCTACATTAGATTGATCAAGTAGTGGTTTATACAACCCTTTGTTCTTTTAGTGTCAACTTCATTTATAAGCCCTTCTAAAAGAGGGACAGGGTATCCGCGGTTTATAAACATACCTTTCAAAAATTGGCACTCAGCTTTAAAATCGCTGTAAGTGCTACACATCCTGCCTGCACGTACCAGTTGTCCTTTGACAATAGATTTTTTCTGCCTAGGTGGATGTAGACTAGTGTAGTGCAGGAAAGAGTTGCAGTACGTCTGTTTCCTGAAAATGCCAGACAAATAAATCTCTTCATCTACTTCTTTAGTTAGTCTCACGTCCAAGTAGTCTGTTTCTATTGTTGAAAACCTATAAGTAAATTTTAACCATTGTGTAGAATTGTTCAAATAGTCTACAAAAGTTTTGCTTCAACTTCATTCCCTTTAAAAGGATAAATATGTCGTCCAAAAACCTAGTGTAATATTTTATCTTCTGCATTACAGTTTCATTAGATAGTATATAAAGGTTTTCCCAAAAGGCTACAAACAGGTTAGCCACACTGGCTCATAAGGAGCCCATGGCTATTCCACATTTTTGTAAATAGAATTTATGTTCAAAAACAAAAAGTTTGATGACAGTACTATGCTCAACAGTTCTGTTACAACGTCAATCTCCACTTGTGGTGCATTTAAGTCTTTAAGAAGCAGTTGAATCCATTCAACTGCCTCATTGTGAGGGATGGATGTATATAAATCAATGACATCCACAGTCAAAAGTTACACTCAAGGTCAAACTTAATACTGTTGATATCACGTAAGAAAGACCAGGAGTCTTTGCAAATAGTAGGTATTTTCTTTACATATTTTGATAGAATACTATCTATCAATTTTGAACAGGGTAGGTCATAGAAGACCTACCATCTATTAATGCCCTCATGGGAGGATTCTTTTGGTCTTTGTGTATCTTGGGTATTCAACATTACAGGCAACTTTGGCTGAATAATGTCAATATAGTTGTATGTCTCTAAGTCTATTTTGCCTGCTAGGAAAAGGTCACGGAAATACCCAATGCGACCTTGAACTACATTAATCTCATTAAGGGAAGAAGTAACATAGGCATCAGATGATAACACTTGCATCATTTTTCTGTGTATTGAACGTTGTCGAACACTACCAAGCCCCTCCTTTGTCAGGTTTCAAAACCTGACAGTTAAAGAGCCCAGGTTTTTAGCCATTCACGTTGTGCAAGTGAAATATTCATCTCATTCAAAGTACTACTTGATTTTTGTGTAGAAAACAGATGTCTTATATCTAATTCACACATTTGTTCAAATAGTAATAAATTTTGTTGTGTAGGAGGGTTAAAAACGCTAGTCAGTTTCAATTTGTCATTAACATTTGTTGTTTCATTGTTAAAATATAATTTTAAATTTAACTTGAGTATGTAGCATTTCAGATCAATCAAAACTTTAGCTAAACTTCCATAGGTACTTGGAATAAAAGTGTATCCAAGAGCTAACAATTCAACTAAGTCAGAATCTAGTTCCAAAGATGAAAAGTTATAGATAGTAAAGTCTTTCCTTGTGTTAGTATATATAACAGGGCCTTGCAAAAAATCCCTCGGACCTGTTAATTTGTGTACCAGGGAAGTGCTTGTGCATACATGGTCAGACTGCTGAAAATCGTAATACAGATATGGTGTAACAAGTATAGGTTAGCTGTAGCTCAGGTTTCAGTGGTAGTTACAGATATATGCATACAACCATAAATATACACACATACACATACACATGTGCACATGTATGAATGCAGTGAATAATGTAAACCATACAAGGTCATTGTCTTTTCATTGCCATTGTCTTTTCCCCACCTGTTTTTCCTGGGTCAGTCTTGGTCTTTTCACATGTTGTCTTGCTGTAGCTTTCCACTCAGTCTCCCTCTCTTCAGGTGTAGTAAATGTATGTAGGTCAGGGTAGTAAATGTATGAAGGTCAGGGCAGCAATTAGTAAGTTACTTCTGTCCCTCATACCTTAGGTCCATTGCTAAATGGGCACATGTAAATGGAAAAGGCAGAGGTAATCGGGAGTCATTGCTGCTACCAGCAGTCTGAGTGGGTAGCCAGCACAGGTATGGGCATAGACAGCCTTAGGCATAGGCCAACTAGTTGGCTGCCTAGGACACCACTCTAGCAGGGGTGCTTTTCCAGTATTTATTTGGTGTAGGTAGACCAGGATGTGGGACACCAGATGGTGTGGTAGGGGGCACCATGGAGCTCTTTTGTCTAGGGCACCAGTTGAACTAAAGCCGCTCCTGGGTATGGGACACTTCAGATGCCTACGACCTGAAGCCCTATGTCTGTCCTTGGCATATTAGTGGAGTGGCGGTCCTTACCCTGTTTTTTCCATTTACATGTGCCCTTTCTGTGCCCCCTTGTCAGTCATTGTGTGTAATTTGGTGTTTTCACAGGTAGTAGGTGTGTATCTCTGCAGCGTCATCACCACTTATGTACCTAATGCAAAGAATACTGCCCCTGTGGATAGGATGGAAGATTTGGATGGGCTAACCAGGTAATGCATATGATATACATATATATGCAGTCTTCCAATACATCTGTTAAACATCAGTAGTAATCTGTTTGCATTTTCTTTCCTGTGCAGGTTTGTCCACCTTCTGACACTGACATGGCTTCACGACCAGGAGAATGACAAGTGAGAGTGTGGGTATGTGGCTATTCCTACATTCAGTCGGCTGCCAGCCATGCCTCCAAAACTGACAACCAGTACAACTTGAGCTTCCCCACAACCAGTGTGAAAGTATACTGGATTGCAAGTAGAGGTATGCATTGGAGCTGAGTACTGCAGTTGTTGGAAGAGAAGTGTTCCATCTACCCTGAGCCCGACATTCTTGTGCTGCACATTGGAGGGAATGATGTCATCAGTCAACCACTCGGAAGGCTACGGTTTCAAATTACAGCAATTTCTGAACACCTACAGTTGTGATGGCCACATTGACATTTTGTGTGGTCTGATATAATTCTTTGACAGATATGGAAAACGGCAAACAGTCAACGGGCAGCTCACAAGGCCAGACATTTACAGAATGGGTTCAGGCATGGCTTGATGCACAGGGTCGGTAGAGCTACAATCTGCCATGACAGCATCACCGCTGAAGATGTTCACCTGTTCAGAAGGGATGGTGTTCACCTAACTGAGGAGGGCATTGCGTTGTTCTTGACTGACCTCCACAATTGTGTGAGGAGAGCTATGCAGGATTGGTGACATGCAGCTTGTGAGAAGAATGGAAAACACCCATGACCAAGTAGGACCAATATAGTAAGCAAAACTCTATTATGAAATGTGTTGTGTAAAATATATTTTTCTGTGTTTGGCAGATAACTGTGGTAAGGATCTGGTGAGGATGCTGAGAAAGAACAACTGTTTCAGGAGATTGCTACCACATACACTCTAATATGTCAGTGACCATCCTGCAATACTTCTTTTTTTAGTCTGCTTTTATCAGATACATGTAGAGCTTAGATGACAGGAAGGGCTTACTAATACAGAACTTGATCCCTTAGGTGCATTGCTGAATGGACACATGTAAAGAGAAAAGGCATAGGTAAGGCAGACTGCTGACACTGAAGGAGGTTGT
>NC_056740.1:32606906-32749406 GCF_019279795.1 Protopterus annectens
TGGGGGATGTGTAGCCTTCCCATTACTGTAGATATTAGGGTATGTATAGCCCTCACAATACCTGCCGTAGGGATCTTCCATAGACAGAGTGGGGACATAGGTTCATAGTTTCATAGGTAGGTACTAGACTATCGGCCCAAGGGCCTATGTAAGCCTAACCAGCAAGGTTCCATAGCTTACGCCACCCAAGAAAGTTATTTTCCTGTGCCACTGTACAGCAGAGACACAGAAGTGATCACCGGGGTGTATATCCTATTTCCCATCCACTCATCAAGGTTTTTCTTGAAGAGTGCTAATGAAGAACTTTGCTTGACATAGATGGGTAGCTTGTTCCAGAGTATAGGAAGTCTCTGGGACAGGAATCTATCCCTCCAGCATGTCCTGTTTATTGTGGTGACAAGGTTTAGGTCCCTAGAGCATGTAGCTCAGAGGGATTGGGATTTCTTTAGGTGTAGCATGTCCAACAGCTCTGGGTTTGACATAGCTTTATATGTTAGGCAGGGATCACCTTGGAGTAGGTGATATGCTATGGAGTAAAGCTGGTGTTTTTTGAGGCGGTCAGTGTAGGGCATTTGTTTGAGGCCAGTAATCCTCCTTGCGAGGTACTTCTGTGGCCTTTCCAGCTGCTGCAGATGTCTTGTGAGGTACATTCTAAAAGGGGCGTTGTACTCTATAATGGGTCTAATGAGTGATGAGTAGAGGGGAACAATGACCTCTTTTTCCCTGGATGAGAACACTTTTATGATGAGGTGTGCCACGTAGAGGGACTTCCTGACTACTGTGGTGATGTGACTATCAAAGGAGAGACTACTGTCCATCTGGGTCCCAAGGTCTCTTATCACGCATATGGTATGTCTCAGGCTTCTACCTCAAGGATACTTCAGCAGTTCCTGCATGTGTGGATCAGTGCATCTATTTCCCAGTGTCACCTCGGGACTGAGCCTGAGCTATGAGCACCTTTTGTGGGGTGACACATTTCCCTGAGGTGCTTAGTGTGATAGACTGCACCCATATTATCATATTACTAGTATGGCCCCATCAGGTTCACAGGGGAAGTGATACCACAATAGGTAGTGTGCAATATGTAGGAGGGCATCACTGATGCGTCTGCTCAGCATCCTGGCAGTGAACAAGATTCCCATATCTCACACATTAGCTCACTGTATAGCCTCTTCCTGCATGGTAGACTGCCCAATGGTCATCTTGGGTACGTATGGATTGGGTGCGCTGAGCTGTTCCTAGTCAAGCTGGCCTTGGGAACATACGAACATGCCTAATATTTCTTAAATTTCCCTATCTATAGAAAAGGGAAAATGGAGTCAAAAACATTTAAATTGCATAATTGTGAAGCACGATCTATGCTCATTCAGTATACTGTGACACACTTTATCACCTCAAAACACTCACTATTTTCTGTTATAACAAAGTCACCCCAACAGGACAATTCATTTATTTATAAAGTGAAGCAAAAAAAAAAACAAAAAAAAAAAAAACATTAAATACTGCTTGAATACTTAGAGAGGAATGTTAACAAAAATTAACAATGTATGGTCTGAGCGAATTGTAAATACAATGATTACAATATTACTGCACAAAAGCAGAAAGACACATAAGCAAATGAAAAATAATGATTTAGTAATTGACTTCTATCTGCCATGGCAATAAAATGTAAAATTATTCCTTAAAAAAACAAAGAAAGAAATATGTATGTGCCAGTAAAACAAGTTCTATACTTAATGATTCTACATAGTAGTTGAATTTGGTTATGATGACAAATGCAAAGTTCAATGCCTTATTTTCAGAATTTAAAAGTGTGTTGATTACAGCAGCATTATATGGTCTGTCTTAGAAATGCATGTAAGGTATGTGAAGCATAGTGCAAAGCAATAATTTCAATGTAAATATTTGCAAAGGCTGAAGAAAGTACTCATTCCAAAAAATATATAAGTTGTACACTAACATCAAAGTATACATAGTACCTCACAGATACTTAAGGATTAACTTCACCAATTTTATGCATTTCATGAAAGTTGACATTTCTTTGCAGAAGCTTTCCCATAGGTGTAGTAATATAAATAACCTACAATTATTATATTTCCATATAGGCATAGTGGCATTCTTTGCATAACCACTAAGAAACTGCAAACCATGGTACTATGAATACCCCCTAGGACACGACAAATTCTCAGTCCAAAGCAAAAACTTTTCTGCCAAACTTCTGTCTTCCTCATTAATAACCACAACAAACAGGCTAACTACATTTCACATATATACTGCAGTCTATAAAATAATTTTTGTCCATTAAAATATCAAATCTTAAAAAAAAAAAAAAAAAAACAGAACAAAAGAAATTGTGCCATTTTAGTTTCAAAGCATTTTATTCGTTCTAGAAGCTACTAGTGTCTGCAGTCGATAACATAGGCTTTGTCCATTAAAATATCAAATCTTAATGAAAAATAAATAAAACAGAACAGAAGAAAATGGGCCATTTAGTTACTGAGTATTTTTATTTTATTTTCAGAATAACAGAAGCTACTAGTGTACAGTAACCAAGCATCTGGAAACAGACTGATAAGCTGAACCTCCATGATGTAGGGACAGTACTGAAGTACACAAATAGTACTGTAAGATGCAGGGCTCTCTTAGGTTCATGGATTGGTTGTCCTTGTGAGCCATGTTAAGCCTAGCCACCTACCGCATGTGAGAATCAAATCCTGTATCTTATATTTGTAAGGTAAAGACCTTAATCATTATACCAACCCCCACCCCATTTTTGGGAGGAAAATGCATTTTAAACAAGTGAAGGAAAATACGGTTAAAATGGAGAAAATGTTCAATTTAATCAATTCATTTTGCAACTAATTTGTGTTTTCCAGGTTGTATTGTATTTGTCTTGAATGTTATAAAGCTATAAGACAGAGGTGGCAAAGACTTTTAATCTAATAATAAAATACAAGTTTTAGTAAGACAATCATGTTCTTTAAATTATTTTGATTTCATCTGAAGCCTTTGGCAATATATTACTGTTAAGAATAGCAACTTCTTTATAACAAAGCCAGCAAAGATATGGAGATATGCTATTTATTTGTCAAAATAATTTAAATATTATAAACATAGTAATTAAAAATTGAAATGGACATTGCTATAATTCAAGCATATAAATACATAAACAGTTATTCCATACTGTATTTCGTCAAACCATGTAATATATAACAGTAAGGCTGAATGTACAAATCAATTGTGGCACAAGACACAATGAAGAAAAATCAAACAACACAAAATCCTCTTCTGAAAGACAAAAAAGTATTTTTCTGATCTGCAGGAGGATGCAAGGTGAGATTGCAACAAAGCTGTCAAGAAAAGCAACTAAAAACAGTTGTTCTTTTGAATAATAACTGGCCAAGACCATGTGCTGTAACATCATAGATGGTAAACTGCTGAAAAGAAACAAGATGCAGCCACTCAAAATAAGTGATATAGCAAAGAGACAATGAGAGACAAATAAGTCGACTGAGTTGTCCAAGAGATGTGTGAAGAGAACATTCAAAAACTGTTAAATTATTTATTGTCAGCAAATGTTTAGAGTAGATCTATATTCAGCAACATTTACCACTGATTTGACCCTTTTCCTAACAACTAAATTTTCAAAGTATTGAAGACATAGTTCATTACAGTGAAAATTCATTAAATAATGATTTAGTTAAAATGATTTGCTTCAGTTTAAGTACCAGAAATTAATATTTTTGTGTCATCAAAGTAAACCCAGTATGAAAAAATCAATGAATAAAATGAAACAGTATGTTGAATGATTTATACTTTATCAAATTATATCATATTTCTAAAGTCTAGTGCATGCTTCCATTCATGCAGTCATCTATTTTCAAAACCAGTTATGCTTGTGAGGGTTATAATTGTAGAAGGGCAGACCAGACATCCCTTTCCCTAACAACAGTCTACAGTGCCAACATTTGGGAAACAAGCCAATTCCCCGGCAAACTGAATGATATAATCTCTTTAGTATGTACTATATGCCATAATGCTTCTTCTCCTCCACAGATCATTCCTGGGACACCATCATGGGAGATGCCCTGGAAGCAACATCACCATGTCACCAAAGGGCATCAGCTGGCTGCTATCAGTCCTGAAAAGCAATGGTTTTAACCCAGGATCTTCCCAGATTACTGACATCCTGGAACTGTGATAGAGAGTGAGTCTAGCATCCCTATAACAGAATCCAATTTCTGCCACTCATATGCATGATCTCATGCTTTCATTCAGTCATTACTCAAAGTGGATAAACATAGGTGAAGATGGGGGCATAGACAGAGTGATAAATGTATTTATTTACGCTTTCTTGTTTGAGTTAGTCCTACTAAGCCTATGACCTCTTTTCAGGGGACCCCCAAGGTGGAATTCATACTGACTAAGGGAAATTTGGCCAGGGCACCAGTGAACTTCCTCTGCTCTTTTCAATAAATGCCATGGGATTGTATACACCCACCTGAGCTACCACCACCTCAGGAAGATTGGGCCTTGGTTTAACATCTTATCAGGAACACAGCACCCATCTTATGCTGCAATGTAGTGTCAGTCTAGGAAAGTTAATCCAATTACCTGGTGTGGGAATAGAACCCACAGCCTTCTGACCCAAAAGTGAGTGTTCTATCTGTTGAGCTACTGAGACTAAGATTAAGAGCTTTTCAGCTCCTGCTTCAAAAGCTCAGTCCAATAGAACATGTCAATCAGTCTTCCAATCCCATCTACTGCAGTTATGAATAGGACTTTCAGATTCTTAAACTAATTCACTTGAGGAAGCTGCTTCTCATTATTTCCAGGGAACAATCCATCCTTTTTCTCATCCAAGCTTCTTCACACTCGGCAAACAAGTATTTCTTCAATCACAGTGATAATACAGCTTTAGATTTAGTGAACTCAGTTTTGGGGTGCATGTATATTTGCAGTCAAGTATTCTTTCTATTATAGAAGTTGTAGAACCTTGGATTTAGTATACTTATTTTGTTAGGTCTGGGTAGGAGGTTACAGGGACACCCCCCCATCCCCCCATGAATTCTTACAATAATTTCTAAGCAGTTTCATTTTATTCATTTTTATTTACTTTACACAGAAACAAAATGACACAAGCACATAGTCCCAAACAAATAATAACCCCAGAATAAACGATTACATCCATAAATATTCAGACTCCACCATAATGAAACTAATCACAAATCAATTATGGGTCATCCTCATCACCTTTAACCTACAAAGCAAAAACAATAAGTCAGAACATAATTAGCACATTCCTAAATTAGGAAACAGCTTATTTGCCTTATTGTATATATGTAACAAAAGAGCTATCCCATATTGTATAATTACCAAGGGGTGAGGGGTCTAACTTCAAGAGATAAGGATGTGCAGTACCTTTTTATTTATTTATTTTTGCAAAAAATATGATCAGCATTACATATATTACTGCAAGGATTGCTACCAGACCTAATCAGCCCCTTGTTCCTTCATTTCATGAAATCAATGTATCTAATCCAAACCAGAGATAAATCTGTATGTTCCTATTTTCCATATACCTCATTTTAAAAGTTAATATTGCTAAGATAAATGCAAACAAAAGTTTTTCTGATGGTAACCGTCTCTCTAACATTCCTCCTTCTCCTTCATATTCATCCGTAACTGTCTGTTTTAAGAAATACATATATACACACCATAAACATATCTGTATAACTGTAACTTCAGTGTACGTCACTCCTACCATAATTAATTCTTTATTTGTGGCCATTTACTCCATAGCCCATCATTCATCTTTTTCCAAATTGAGTGTCATCACTAAGTTGCCCCTTCACTTTATTGTCTCCAGTCACATTTAACATTGTGTTTGTGTTCCAGTCTTGCTTCACCTCTCTATCAACTTTCTAGTTTCGTATATCCCTGCTCCATACCCATTTCAGCCATAATTCTCTAATCACCCCTTCCTTTTCTTCCCACGGTTTCTCCCAGCAGCTCATCTCCACCTAAAACTTTTTTTTAACTTACCATCTCCCCACCCAGTACCAAACCTTACTCACTACCTCATTACTCCTAACTTAGCATCATCTACTTTCTGACTCTTCCAGCTTCTCTCTGTTGCAGACTTCAACCACCCAGCCAAAAACTGCATCTCCACCTATTCTTGCATAACTATTTCTACCTCTCGGTCTTATACCCTCCTCTGAATATCCTTGAATTCCTGCTACTGTCTCTACACAACCATAAAAGTCCACATACATTCCTCACTCTCTGTTGGCAACACCTTAACCATGCTGTTCTTTACTGTGACCGCTTCTCATTGAGTACAATTCCTTTTATGAATTAATCTTAAGTGCATCTCATGTACCAGAACCTTCTTCCTTAGTTATCTTACCAAGGTATGTTTCATCCCACACTCCTTTTTATTCCATATTTCACTCTGTTTTATCCATTTTTGTCTCAACATTTCCAGTTCTTGTCTTGCCTTTTGCTGACCAAATCCACACCAATCCTCACTTTCTACCTTCTTTACCACTCTGCCTATCTCTCCATTCCTAATGATTTTACCCATCCTTCTCCTCCCATTCCCCACCTTTGTAACCTATGTAATGACACTTTCTTTTCTATGTACAAACCAGTTTCCTAGACTGAAAAAAGACTCTTCCCTTCACTTCTTCATAACTCCACACCTCTCTTTTGTTACTAGGCACCCGCAGATCTTCTGCTAGTCTCAAACACTTCCTCCCACACTTTTCCTTGTTGACCTGAACACTTTCCTTACTCTGCCATCAAGTAAACATAATAAACCAGACTTCTCTTCCCACCTCACCTCAGTCTTCCTGCCTGTACATGTTTACCCCCATTTGTCCAAGTCACACTCCACCTTCTTCATTCTCATCTCCCCTTCTCCATTCTTCTCTTCCCATACCTTCCACTTAGTAAGCCATTTTCCAACCATCTAATTCTGTCTATGCCATACTCACTGCAGAAGTATCCTACCACATATCAGGAATATTTTCCCACATAGATGCTTACAGTAGCTCAACTTTTTTTTTTTTTTACCTCTCCTCCCTTTCCCCTCCACAAATGTTTGTCACAAGCCCTAAGTCTCTCCCTTAACCATGGGTCATATGGGTAGTTCAACATACCTGAGTAAATACAGAACCAGGGAGCAATATCACTGCACTACTAATCTCAGCTTTAGCCATAACTGACCCCACAACTTTCCTTTCTTATTAAACAGCTTATCCGTCCAATCCCTCAACCTTCCCACTTCCTACCCCTGATTTCTTTAACGGATGAGTACGTCTTGCGTCCAAATACTTTCCCAACATTGCAAAAGACAAGTGCAAGGGGTCTTCTTCTCTGCCCATTGATAATAACTGACAGTTTTGGCAGATAGCAACATAAATGTGACAGCTTTCCAAAATCCTCAAATATTTCTAAAATCTGAAGAATATTCGATCCACATCCTTTAATAATAGCATACAATCATATATACATAAGAATATAGACAATAGCTGTAAAAATCTAGCACACTTTATTGAAAAATTAAAACTCTGGTGCCTCAGCTGAAGTGCCTTCAAGGAATTACAAAATGGGATTTTTATAGTCTTTGCCTTCTTCAGTTTCTTTTTTTTTATAAACTTTATCAGCCTTCACTTTACTGATCTAAACCAAACATAATAAATGTTAACTACTCAGCTATTTGCTATAGTTATATATAAACAGAAAGAAGAAATAACTCTAAAAATAAAATATTTCAACCAAAAAACAAAAACAGTTTGTCATTCCAAGTAGCACAATGACTTTCCAACAAAAAATAGTGTCACCCTCTTATTGTCTATACTATGCTGTTTAATTCTTCTTTTAACATTATATATCACAATTACCCATCCATTCATCCACAAAAATAAATGAAAATAACTTAATTAACCAGATCACAATTGTAGAGATAATAATGAAAAATAACTACAAAACACTGGTGAATTTTTCTAAGTGGAGCTATTATATAATTGCAGTGTGTCTATCTTCATTTTCACCCTCCCCCCATCTATCCTGCTCATCCTGCTCTTTACCGTTACTGTTAGTTGCATGGTTGACCTTGGTATAATTGCTCATTAAGTAAATAACCTGCCATTTCCTTATTTCTTCCCAGCCTTCCCACTTTTTATTAAAGTCTTCTTACTTCTCAGTTGCCCAAATCTCATTATCCTCCTCCTCAACTTATTTACTAATTTCTTCATATCTTGTAGATAAGGGGGGGGGGGGGTCATTTGTTTTCCATTCCTGGTTATTGATCTTTTTCCATTAGACAAATTATCCATGCTAGCCATTGCTGCTTCACTGGTACTTTCCTAGACCATCCAATCTGAAATAGTTGCTTAGAAAGTCCCAAGGATTCAATGAACTCCATGTAGACTTTGCGCAAAGCCTACATGAAGTTTACATGTTAGCGTGATAAGCAGCAGCACTAATCACATAATCATGCTGGTCATCGCACTTACATGAATACAAGCAAGGTTCCATGGCCATCAACAGTGTTTCCAGCCAGGAAACCATGCAGAGCAGCATGAGCACAGAAAGAAGAAGCATTCAAGCTTGCCTATGAGCAAACCTGCTCCATGATATCATGTGGACAACCACAATTACTATCAGGGATGAAAATACTGCAGTAACAACAGTAGTAACATAGTAACACAGTAAAGAAAAGTGTACTGAGTGCAATGTACAGTAAAACAATTTTTTGTAGAATGAAATAATGGAGGGGGGATTAAGGAGTATGTGCATACTCTGAACATATGCAAAATGACTGATGTCACCATAGCTCTCAACCAATCAGGGAAACATAGCAACAGACTCCTGGATAAGGATTGAAAGAAACAGGCACAATCATAGACACCTTTAAAATACTACGACCATTAACCTGCAGTATTGACGGAATATGTGACTGGAAATTATTATACCTGTTCTGCAGTAACACATATGTCAAACTGTAATGATTGACAGTATTTTATAAGAGGAATTCATCACCATTTCCCCAGAACTGACCAATTTTTAGCGGGGTTAAGAGGGACAGTGTTAAATCTGGAGCTAAATTCAGGGGCAATCCTGGCCAGTTGAGAGGTTTGCATGACACGTAAGCCACAACCCCCCCCCCCCCCGCAAGAATCAAACACAATGCCAACAATGTTGTCATTGAGCTGTGTATTTACTGGGTGCAACACAGAAAGATGTATCAAACAAGCATCTAGTAGAACACCTTGAAGGGAAGTCTGCTCTGTGAAACTGTAATGTGTATGCATCACAGAGAATTGTTCTGTATGCGCTACTAAATGTGTGAGAGCTCCCTGTGCTAAATGTGGTACACTTAACTAAAGCATCCCTGCATTACATAGTTATTGGCCATATGGATAACAGCACATACAAACATTACACTATTATGAGTGGATTCCCTACATACCACTGGGTACTTCGTGCATCTGCCACATGTAATATCAATGGATATTGTCTGAAGCCTCTTCAATTAATGTATGAATTAAGAAGTGATCTGTTATAATAAATGGTGCAGCAGTATCTGAGACTGATGGCAATGCATCAACTATGCCCATGTGCACAGAAAGTACAGCAGTGCAAAATTAAGTGACAGTGATAGAGGAAGCTGTCACTGTAATATTGCACACATACCAAACAATACATGGAGCACACTCTATATATACATGTCAAACCTCAGCACATGTGCCACATGATCACTATCCTCCTGACATTGCAAGTGAAAATGTTATACTACCATAAAATTCTAACATACATCCATTGTGCAAACTATCAAGTAGTAATACTGATGTGATGTAGTGATACGTCCATAATGTAGTACAGTCACACTATAGCTGTACCTATACTGCAATTGGATTTTAAGATGTACATCACCTCTTGATAATACCTTGGGTATGAATCACATGAGACATAGTGGAACTGTTAACACAGAAGTACAACTCTACCAATTTCATGGCATTACATCAGTTGTATATCATATGCCTATATGTTATTCAGTGGAAATGTGAGGGTGAAGGCCCTGACACCATATATAGACAGATTACAACTGAGGTTGGCACAGTTCATGCAGAACAGTTGATACAAATGCTGACAATCACACAATGCTGCTGGGAAACACCTGTACAATCCTTGTGATTAGCAAATACTGCATAAAATGAATTTGCCAAGGTTGCAAAAGAATCTGAAAATGTTGTAGGTTTGTGTATATAACAGCATTGCAACATGTTTATGATCTCAGGTGTAATTTCACATGTAATCACTATGGCACAATATTGCTGTATGTCAGATAACATTTCCAGAAACTAGGTATACACATGCTCACCTGTGTCATGCTCCAGCTGTCACTTTGATGACTGAATGAGAACTGTGTAGAATGTTGATATACTGTGCTATCAGAACACATGCCTTAGTAAGTTACCAATATACACAATATCATCCCATGTCATCAGTCCTCAGGAGACATATTACTGCAGCTGTTATGGAAGGAATATGTAATCAAATGGTAGCAGTGGGCATCAATAAAGTACCTCAAATCCCAGATTGGAATATACTGTTGTAGGGCTGCAGTACATCCACATCTTAACATAGCACATTTGGGTGACAACAGCATTGAAATGCACAATGTTCATAGGGTCACAGGAGATCACTAGGCTAAGAGCCAAAAGCCCATACAATCCTAGCCATTATTATCCCATTTAAACCCAACTCGCTATCTCTAGGTGAGAAAAGATAGCAGGGGTATGTTTGTATCTGTTAGATTTTATTACAGACTGCCTCTGTCAACATGTGACATTGCATCACCCCATGATTGAATTAGTAGTCACATATCCAGTGGTCTGGAGATGACCAGTAGAGGGTCATGGAGGGGGTCTACTTCACCATGTGTATATGAATCTTTGAAATGATGACATCTTCACTATTCGTAGAATGGATGTTATTTGAACAGAAGGAAAAAGAGGATGTTGGATAAGGGACTATGTAAAAAGTTCTCCTGAGTGGGAGTCAAATGAGGAGGCATTCAAAATGTCATACACTGACCATAACATATCACCAACCCACACACACCAGTTGCCTGAGATACCATACTTGTCTAGATATACAAACTATATTCTAAACAACATAAGACTAGCAGTACCACAGATGTATGACTTAAACTGTGTCAGAGTATACTTTATTGAGGATGACATCATCACTTCCATGTAGCAATCCTTAATCACCTTGATTTTGTGGCATTTCTTACTAACTTACAAATTTGATTCCGCTCTTGGTCCCCAAACACCATATCAGTGTCTTTTTTCCATGTTCTCTCATCCTCCTCATTACAATTTCTTCTAGAACTAGAAATCCTTTATATACATAGGATAGTATTGCCTTTAATCACACTCCTGTGTGTCTGACTATCCACTCTTAGAGCATGATTTAAAAGCCTTGACTTCACTGTGGCTCCAATCTATTTCCATGTCAGATCATAATTTCAATTGAAACTCCTTAAGTTCTTCCCAAGTTTTGACCCTTGTTCCTACCATTAACTGTGTCCAATATCTAACCTTGCCTTGCCTTTGTCTCCACCTCCAAGCTACACTCTGATTCTGATTATCATCCTTCAATCCTCCAGTCAGTAAAATTGCTTTTTGATTGTCCTGTGAAATAATGCCCTTACTATTCTCTGCATTTCATTCAGCACTGGTAGCTAACATTTCCTTGTAGCCGCTTCTAGCAATATCTCAGACATTTCCTTCTCTTTCATGAGCTCCTCACTCCTTTCTCATATCATTTTTTTCCAAATTGTCCCATACTGAGGGTGCAGACATCTAAGGAAGAAAGCTGATTGCTTGGCTTGCAAATATCTTTCAATATGGGGAACTCAGAGTGTGATGTGCTTCCTCTGGGACAGTGATCAAGGAGCCTCAGTTCTCACCATTGACACTGGTGGGGAATGTTCACTGAGAAAGAAAATAGACACATGCAATGACACATGCAATATTTTCAGATGCAGCTCTCTGCACCAGTACATTTTCCCTTAAGGACACACAGGGAAAGCACACTCCAGTCCTGGGTCTTCTTTCGCTCCAGGGCTCAAACACAACTCCTTCCTGATACAGCTATAGAGTTAAGTCCTTAGCCAGGTATCCCAAGCCAAGTCCTCCATCACCCTCACTATGAAATCAGTGCTCTCATTGTCCCTATTCAAAGTAGCTGACACACACACTCTCTTTGAGATTTGATTTTCACACACACACACACACACACACACACACCTGGGAAAGGCTGGCACAGCTTACCCACTTTGCCACCTCCACCAAGATAGATACACTGCCACCAGCACACCCCCAAAGCCAGCTACTCTAAGGATATTACCAGGTTACCCACTTACTCTTAGTAAAATTAATACTTACACAAATGGTAGCGATTCCAAATAGCAAGATTCTCAGGAGTGTGGAGCCACCGTACCACTAAATAAATGCAAGTACTCTCAAAAGTTAAAATATTTTCTAAAATACCAGCCACAATTAAAGGTTTAGATATATTTAATAATAAACAATAAAAGAAAAACATGAAAATACTGAATATATATTCACAATAAACACCAGAGTTCAATCACAGGAAATATAAAAACAACACCAATGGAAAGACTCAGACAGATTCAGAAAAAAACAACATTTAACTAATCTCATTATATTTTCCTAACTGTCTGAAGAATTATTGTACCCTTCTTACTTGTTAGAACAAGGAAAAATGAATTGGATGAGTGTTTTTGTTGTCAGGTTCCAAAAACACAGTGTTGAGTGCCACTATCACATCTCTCACTAGTATCTAAATATAATTTCAGTGCTGGCTACAGGATGACATCACATCTGGTCACCTGACTCTGTGGTTCCCACACTACCTCCTCACTAGATACTGAGCCAGGATTTGGCACAGATGTGTCACAATACACACACAGAAGTTTAGCTAAGGTATATTGCAACATCTGGAAACAGTATAAAACAATTCCAACATTTCTACTCTTCCTGCAGAAACTAAGAAGCCATACTATGGCACCTTGAGGTAGCAATTAGTTTGCCACCAAGGAAAATAGAGCAAGATCCCAGCCCATGTTTTTCATAGACATTGTGTTTCTGGCTGCATTTAGACCTGTGAGATAAAATATTTATGGCATAAACCAAGACATTTAGTTTCAGGCTATTTTCTAAGGTTAGCTGGGCTGAGCTTAACCCCTTCCCTTCCAGTATCCTCTGTTAAATATATACATTTCAGCAGTTACAACAATATAGCCTGACATACATGTATATTCTTTTCTGTCCAACAGGACTCACTGTTAATACATTTTTCACACAAACAGCTTTCAAATATATTTTAACACAAGCAACTGTACAAATCAGTTTGATATTCAAATGACATATAATTCATTATATTCTTTCTCCAGCTAGCTATGGCATATGTTACACATGCACTGCCCTACCACCCCATAGCACAGCTGGCACTACCACACATAATCACAGACAGGCCTACGCATCACCACAAAGTCCCAGACCACCCTTTCCTTGCCATTATTCAAGAGGAACTTGTTATCTCTTGTTTCAATGCCTTTAAATATGATACCCATGGTAGCCACCAAAACACTTGCCCATAGCCTTCTCCAGTATCTTGCCACATATTTCTACATACACTTCCTCTGCAGTTTTACCAAACCATATATCTAAATAAGGAATACTAGCATGCTCCCATAAATAACAATAATTGTCCAATATTTCACCTATGGGATTGTAGTTTATTGCTACTGCCTTAGACATTTCTGGATTTTGTTTATACCCTCAATTTTGTTTTATTAACACAATAAATTCATTGTTGGTTTTATTCTGCCATGTCTCAGTGCATCCTGATCTTTTTCATGTTACTTCATACCCTGTTCTCTTATCAAATTTTGGAAATATTTGCCATAGGACTAGGATATCTGTTTGTGGCCTGGGAAGAGTTATTAAAATGTTATCAGTGAACAGTGAGATCACCTAATCTCAGAATTTTTAACACAAATAGCAAATGGTTATAGGTATAATGCAAAGAGGAGTGGGGACAATAGGCATTGATGCCTTGTCCCTCTTTTCAAAGAAAATATTGGGGAAAAAAGGACCACAAATTTAACTTGATGCTGCACTCTGTGATATATTCCACTTAATAAGCTTACTAATTTCCTCAGGGGAGCCCCATCTGGTCATTAATTCAAACAAATACTTCCACCTTACTCTATCAAATGCATTCTCTGCATCTAAACAGAGGAGACTAGTGGCATCTGGAAATATAGAATGTCCTGCATCATTACTGGGTTACTAATAATGTTATCCACAGTCTTCCCTCCTCACTATAATCACTATAACAAATTTATAATCATGGTTTTATGCTGTTAGGGGACTGTGGGAGGACTGTTAAGTTTTCATCTTTTAAAATAACTGTCATTATTACTTCTTTCCTAGACTTGGGTCAGGCATCCTCTAATATATTCTGAAACAGTGCCTTCAAAATCATTGTTACCCTTCTCTTTACCAAGCTCCATACCTCTTTTGGTATTCCATCTCCTTCCAGAGACTTCCCTTTTGCCATCTTTGACCAAGTCTCATACAAATCACCCACCTTTTCCAGATATGATAAACTCTTGTGGTCCTGTTCACACAAGTTATTAAGATAATTATTGTTTTATCTGAAAATTTAATTTACTTCTAACTAAAACTGCAAACCCTTGGCTCCTTTTCCCTTTCCACACTGAATCCTTTGCTAGTCTATAGCTTCTCTGTTCCAATTTTAAGTGCTTCCCTTTAGCCAAATATGTTTCAGAAAGAGATACCAAATCCATTTTTAACTTCTTTATTTGCAAAAAGACTCTATGCCTTTCATCAAGGTGGGTGAATCCATTTACATTCCGGACCCCCATCTTCAACTTTTGATCTCCATATTCCCCCTTCTATTGGCCTTATTTACATTAATTCTATTTTGGATAATTTCTCTCCTTAAGTTCTCAACCTTCCAATATGTAGGAAGGTTACCCTTAGATATTTTCAATATTATGTTCACTTTCCTCATTTTGTTTCCAAGATGCTGTTTTTTAATGGGGCAAGACCTGTAGGTACCCATACATTATACATGTTTTTTCAGCATAAAAAACACATTGAAACAAAATTCTGAACTGGGTTCCTATTACCTGATCGAACATTTAGGTTAGCGAATACCTAAACGTTGATCTGGTAATAGCGAATGCAAAAAAATGCAAATTTTCCGATTTAATGCAGGGAAAGAATTCCCTTGGCCGTTATGCGGATTGTCCCCCTTTTCCCACTGTAGAACATTCTCGGAGTTGGTATATTTAGTTGGGGGTGGGCGGTACAGCCTCCCACATTGAGGGGTGTGGGGGGTCAAAGCCCCCTACTTCATTTTGGTTTAAATTTTTCTTTTTTTTGCGTCTAAGGGAATTCATTCCCCACGTTAAATCGGCTGTTCACTGTTTTTTAATGTTTTGATATTACCAGGTCGATGTTTAGGTATTCGCTAATCTAAATGTTCAGTTGGGTAATATACATGCTTCTGAACTGTATACAACTTATCCCTCTTTCTTCCAAGGTCATAGAATGATTCTCTCCGATGATACTCCCCTTACCCTCCTACCAACCATTGCAATGGCTGTTGCATTTGGCAGGAATGAGTTATCTCCCCTCCCCAAGTGGCAATCCACTCTGATATAATACTTACACTGTAAATTATTCAAGCACTTCATACAACAAATTTTTTAAATTAACCATTGGTAGGTACTGCAATTGACAATGTATAGATTCAGCAAAGCTGCAACAGTCCTTCCCTATTAACTGTTACTCCAGCTTATCCTTTAAACCTCTCCTATTTAAGTGCCATGAACACTACACTGCTCATCAACACTGAAAGCCTCCTTCATAACGTATTTACAATCATCTATACATAACAAAACTAAGACAGAAAAACAGGGAACTCACTACTCTAGGTAAATTGTTTTTTTACAACAAGAATAGTAATGCCTGTTTGCATTTGTCCTTGCCTCTTTTCCTTATTAAATTATTAAAACATATATACTCAATGTCCCCTCCTGCTGCAGTAAGGCAAATTACATATCATTAATTCAAATTAAATATACCTTTTGCAAATATCCCTTCAAGTTGTAATGTCTACAACTATAGTCTAGAACTTTACATGACAATCATATTCAACTAAAGAGCTTATCAAAAAAACACAAACAGTCCCTTGGTTATATCCGATCAAGAGATATTTTACTACATGTAAGAGCAGATATACTCCATGTTGATTATATGTTCAGTTCATTGTTGCATGCCCAGCTTGCCTACATCTAGTTTCTTGAAACATTTCAAATCTTTCTTTAGCATCAGGTATCTTTTAAATAGTGGAAATAGTTCCCCCCCACCTTTCTTGATATGTCTCTATCTCAACTCTTAATCCTCTTTCCTTGTGTCATTAGCCATCTGTGATCCCTTGCAACACGTTTGTTGGTCTCTGCAATGCCATCTATACATCTACTGGGTCACTAAAGATCTTTGGTGCTTCTAGGAAGAAAACCCTTAGCTGGATACAGCATACACCATTTTATACCCCTTTGTTCTGGATCCTTTCAAACAGGTGTAAATGCTACTCTATTTTCCTGTTATCAGCAGAAGAATCAAAGTCAGCAATCACCCCCTGCTTACTTACTTTCAATACTTTCCCTGGTTTTCATATCCCATATTTTGAGAAATGGACTGTCAATGCTCTGGGTCTTTCACCTCTCCTTCCTAGCTGCCACAATATGCAGTGTTCTCTCTAGATCTATATCACTAAATGATAAGGCAGTCCAGTTCTTTAAACTTTCTTTAATAAACTGAATGCAGTTTGAACCTTTGCTTTTTTTTCTGGCACCCCCAACATCCTCAAGTTTTTCTTTCTAGCCCAATCTTCAAAGTGAATCAGTTCAGCTTTGTCCCTTTGGCATGTAAAACTCCAAGCATATCACTGAACTGGAAAGGCCCTGATGATTTTTTAATGAAAAAATAAAGGTCTTAAATCCTTTAACTTTCCTGATAGACTAGTACAACTGCCCTTATATCCTACCGTCTGCTTGGAGGTAACCTAGTTCAAAGCTTTTTTTTTTTTTTTTAGCTATGAAAAGCTTAATCCTATTTAACCTCCTATTTCTTCACAAAACCAGTGGCTCTACAAACACTCAAACTAGGGACCTAAATTTCCACCAACAAATAGACAATACTCACTGGAGAGAGAAGTTTGTAACTCAGTGTATTCCCAGCTTATGAAATAAGTTACTATTACAGGTCAAACATAGTACCATAGTACCATTTTGTCTTTAAGACTAATCTTGATTGAATGGGCAGACATAAATTTACACCAGGGTTGACATGTATGGCTCTGCTGGCTATTAGAGGTAGGCATTATTAAGTATTCATACAGGGTGGCAAGAACTTTTTTAAGTGTATCTACTTAAAGTTGCATATGGCTAGGCCTTTTATGGTCTTGCTTATGGTCTCTGTGATCACTTGCCTAGTACTGTTCCTATGTTTCTTTGCAAGTAGGTTGCCTCAGATGCTGAGAAAATTACTCTGCATAAGACAGTTCAAGTAATTCTAGTTTCACATATAATCCATACCCTTCAGTTTATTTATTTATTTTCATTCAGGACATCTTTCATTTGAATCTAAGTAGTCTTATTTTACATATTTCTTCAGACTTGTCATCAACACATCCTATCTTTAATACGAATTAACCATGGTATAAATCAACATGCTATCTGCTAAGAGGCTCAATTGTCCTTTGAATTTGGACACTAAGAATGTATTCTTTGTTGCGCTGATCCAGGCAGTGCCATGCTTGCAGCTTTCAGTTCCTCAGCGTACATTCTCCATTTATAAAAACATGGCATGCCATCATCTGATTGATACTCAAGGTGCAACCCAAAAGACCACTACTGAGATTTGCATTTTATTAACTTTTAGTATGACACTGTAAGAGGTATATTGTTAATGCACAGGTAGCCCTACATTTTAGATGTTTCTTATCTAATCTGTTGTTTTGATCTCTTAGTAAATGAAACATTAAATTTATCTGGGATGCCCTTTCCATTATGGCTGTGTGCCATACTGAGTCATGTGACTCAACACCCTGTAAGTGCTCAACAGTTTTACATTAAGGAAAAATAGTCTGATAGCTGTCAGCTTGTGAATATAATCAAACAGATCTATAGTTTTGGAGCTTTGCCTTCGCCCTAACTTTCTGTAACAGTTTGTCAGCCTTCATTCCTTAGAATTAGCATTTTATCATATGCATAATTAAAGGTATCATTTTTACTTCCATGAGTTCTTTCAGACTTTGTGGGCAGACAGCATCATGGTGACTGTTTTTTTTTCATGTTGATCTTCAGGAATTTTTTTTTTCTCAAAATGTTTTTATTTTTCAAATACAGTTGAATAAATTCCATAGTATTTGTATATAACATCTTAAATAACTATGTACACTATTTACATCAGCCTGACACTATAACAGAGCTCAATATATACAATTACTTTATAGTATAACAATCCAGTTATTAGAGTGTATCTGTTCAGTTATTGTAAAGTGTCAATCAATGATAAGACTTTTTTCCATGGATTGTTAATAAATGGCTTAGGATGAATCCTTATTTCTTTAATTTTAATTTCTAACAATGCTGTGGTCTTCAGTAGGCTGTAGAAGTCTTCCAAAGTCGGTATTGTGTTTGTATTCCATCTTCTTGTTATACACTTCCTTGAGATTGCAAGTATTGTCCAAACTAGATACATATTTGAGTCATTCAACTGAGGACCTTCGTACACATTTAATAATACTAGAGCTTTAGATAACTTAAACAATTCATTAAATAAAGCTTGTAAAAAGTTGTTTTTAATGCCATTCCAAAATGGCTTATTTTTAACACAGTTGTGTATTTGCTCACACCTTCAAAATATTCCCTTTATGGAATAATTAATTTTAGTAATTCTATCTGGAGTTAAGAATGCTCTGTGCAAGAATTTCCAATTAAAAACTTTCCAATATTGTGTAAAGGATGTATGTTTTATTGATAATAAAATATTTTATTTAATTTCTTCAGTTAGCTGTAATGAGTGTCCTTTTGTTATATAATTCCAATATGAGGATTTGGGTGTTGTTTTATAAGGGTTCCTATTACATGATGGAACTTTTGAAACTTTAAATATAATAAAGTTGAACCCTTATGTTCAAAGTTTCAAAACTTCGAACACGTAAAAAAAAACAAAACTGACTGTTGTAAGCAGAAAATATGCCAACTCCGAGATTGCATTGCAGTGCAGTAAAGGGAAATCTTCCCTTTCAGCACTGTAGTGCAGTCTCGGAATTGGTATATTTAAAGAGTGGGGGGTATTGAGGGTGCAGGGGGGCTTGTCCTCTTCTTACAACAATTAGTTATGTTTTTTTCTTTTCTTTTTTTTTTTACATATTCGAACTTTTACAAGTTCGAACATATGGTGTCAACCATATAGCATTCGAACTTGTAAAAGTTCAACTACGTAATAGGAACCCGTTTTATAATTTATCAATATCTTGTAAAATTTTGAAATGCTATTTACCATGTCATAATCATTATATATGATTTCAAATAGGTACTTCATAAGTTTTGTTGTTTCTTTAAATGAAGAATCACTAATTATGCTGCATAAATCTTGCGAATACGTCGGAATGCTTTATATAGTTAGCCAATCTTGTTGTGGAATTTTTTATGTTGTTTCTATTGTTTGCATATCCATAACTTTTAGTTATTTGATACATTGAAACCAACAAACAAATCCTTTCTGTTCCCAGGAATTAATTATTTCTCTGTATATTTTATCTGGATAGCTCTTTGTAACTATGAATGGTGTTAAAAGATCAAACCAGATTTTTAAATCTATATCTGCATTAATAATTTTCCTAAATGAGTCAATGTAAAAATGAATCATATGAGTTTTAGTGGGCTTAGTTATGTTATATTGCATACTAATACATAACATGTGCCATGGCAAATTGTTTTTATCTATTTGAAATTCCCTGGTTCAATGGTCTGATATGATGTATTAAGGCTATTCTGTTTCTTTTGGGAAACCATAAAAATTTTATTAGGCATGAGTTTATTTCTTTGAGTATATTCCTTTCTGGTAACAATTGTATTGCCAAAGCTATATATAGAATCTTGGGTAGCAAAACCATTTTTATTAACTGTAGTCTATCTTCAAATGTTAATATTATTTTGTTCCACTTTTCCACAGAAAGTTTAATTGTATTGATGATATTATTGCAGTTTTTTGAGACTAATTCATTATTATCCTTGCATAACTCATTTCCTATATATTTTAAGGTAGATTCTTGTTTCCCTATAATGTGATTCCCCTTCGTCTGCAATTCTTTTTTTTATGTAAAAATAAAAATTTTGATTTTGATTTATTGAAATAGAGTCCCGAAGTCCTGTAAAATGCGTCAATTAAAATGTCTAATTCTTCTAATGTCTCTTTTGTATTGGATAATGTTAATAGCATGTCATCAGCAAAGAGCATTACTTTAGAATTGTATTGTTCATAAACATCTACTCCCTTGATTTTTGTGTTGTTATATATTGAATCGGTCAATATTTCAATAGCCAAAGCAAATAGAATCAGTGACATGGGACATCCTTGTTTAGTACCCTGTGTTATATGTATAGATTCAGAGGTGAAAGGACCTAGCTTAACATACGTTAAATTATTCGTCAATATATTCTTTAGTAGGTGAGCAAAGGAAGAAGAAAATTCAAATAACACCAGAATTTTGAATAAATAGTCCCAGTTTAGGGAATCAAAGGCTTTCTCTATATCTAAGCCAATTATGAGTGTTTCTTTATTTTCTTTATTAATATAATCTATAAGAGAAATTATTCTTTTAATATTGTCATGTGTGTTTCTATGATATATAAATCCAGTTTGATCATTATTTATTGTTTTGGATAGTGGTATTTTCATTCTGTTAGTTAATATTGTCATACATATCTTATAGTTATTATTTAATAATGATATAGGTCTATATGTGGTACAGAGGTTTGGGGATTTGTTTTCCTTTAAGATTGGTGTGATTAAGGAATATCTCCAAGAGGCTGGTATTAAAGCTTGTGACTGAATTTCTAATAGAGTTTTATGGAAGAGGGATAGTATCTTTGAAAGAAAACATTTATATATTTCCATAATTATGCCATCTTTTTCTGGAGCTTTATTATTTTTACCCTCTTTTATTGTATCTGTAATTTCTTTGAAGGATATGGGTGCTTGCAGATCTAGTTTTAATTTTTCTGGTATGTTTTTTATATTAGAACATTTTTCATCTAGATTTAATTGATTGATATGTATATTTTCTTTTGGGAAATGCTCCATATAGTGATTTCTATTGGCATCAATAATGTCACCTATATTGGAGACATTTTTTCTTATTTTTCATGGAAGATACTTTTAATATTATTAGCTTTTGATTGTATTTTGATTCTCGTGGATAAATTATGTAGATATTTGGGAGAAGTGGCCAAGGTATTAATTTTTAGTTTTTCTAAAGCTAAACTAGTTTTATGTGTTAGAATTTCATTGTATTTATTGTTTAATACATCCACTTTCTTTTTCATCTCCAAATAATTTTGATTTTTGTCAGCTTTTACCGACAAAAGTTTGGATTATGGATTTAATGATTCAGAATCCCATTCTCTGATTTCTTTTTTATACCAAGTTATGGTTTTACCATATATGTAAGCTTTTAATGAGTCCCATATAATTATTTTATTTATCTCTGTGGTGTAATTAATATCTAAGAAGAACTGTAATTCAGATAATAACCAGGGTTTGAACTTTTTAATTTTACTTATATATGCTGGAATTCCGGAGTTAAAGATTAATAGTTTGAACCCATTTTGAACTTTTAGTATCAATGAATTGTGGTCTGAAAAGGGGCATGGAGTAATCGAGAAATTAATGATTTTAGAGTGTAAGTCATGGGCAGCAAATATTTTATCTATTCTATTTTGGTTACCAAATCTGTGATCTTGATGGGAAAATATACTGAATTACATTTTTCGACCTTTATTAAAACTTCATAACAGAACTTTGATTAACAAAATTTGTTAAATACCAGTGACATAGTCTATTTGATTCTAATCACAGCATAAACATCTATGCAATGTGCATAGATACCTATGTACCTATACCTAGATAGCTAGATACCTTATACCTAGATACCCAGATAGACAGCATACCTACTCATCCTACCCCAGTAAGCAGCACCCATACCTTTGCTTGCTTACTTTACTTATAAACACCCTTATAATATTAATCAGGACAGTATACCTGCTCATCCTATCCAGTAAGCAGCATCCATACCTTTGTTCACTTACTTTACTTATAAACACCCTTATAATATTAACCAAGACAGCATACCTGCTCATCCTACCCCAGTAAACAGCACCCATACCTTTGCTCGCTTACTTTACTTATAAACACCCTTATAATATTAATCAGGACAGCGTACTTGCTCATCCGACCCAGTAAGCAGCATCCATACCTTTGTTCACTTACTTTACAAATGCACCATAAGACACCAGAGGGGGAACAGAAGAGGACAAGCCTGACCCTCTTCTCCTCCTACTGGAATAAAACAACCACAATCCCACAAATCCACCAACAAAAAGGGAGGGTGGAAGGGTAGCAAGTTCACGCCAAAATGTGATTACTTACCCAGTTACACTCAACTAAATCCCTTAAGCACCTCCCACCCTTACCTCATTTCCTTCCAATCAACTCTCCCACACTTTAACCCTTTCACCTCCCCAACCCATTAAACTCCCATTAATATCAACCTAACCCTCCCTTGAAGAAGTCCCAGGAAAACTTGGCTTGTGCCAAGCCTCATTTGTCCCGGTCCACTCCAATAAACACAACACACTGAATGACATTTACGACCTTTATTAAAACTTCATAACATAATTTTGATTGCCAAAATTTGTTAAATACCACTGACATAGTATATTTGATTCTAATCACAACATAAACATCTATGCAATGTTAACCAGGACAGCGTACCTGCTCATCCTACCCCAGTAAGCAGCACCCATACCTTTGCTCACTTACTTTTACTTATAAACATCCTTATAATGTTAATCAGGACAGCATACCTGCTCATCCTATCCAGTAAGCAGCGTCCATACCTTTGCTCTCTTACTTTACTTATAAACACCCTTATAATATTAATCAGGACAGCGTACCTGCTCATCCGACTCAGTAAGCAGCATCCATACCTTTGCTCACTTGCTTTACAAATGCACCACCAGACACCAGAGGAGAACAGAAGAGGACAAACCTGACCCTCTTCTCTGCCACCAGCCTGCCCAGGCTGTTCCTCCTCACCACCATCTTCCATCAGCTAGCCACCCTTAGGGGATAAGGCCAAACATCATTCGGTGTACGATAGTTACCAGGACATTACCAGCTCCTGGTAATTATCTAATGCTTACCAAAGCATCATATGCCACTGAAGCAAGAATACTCAACCCCAACCACCAAATTAAAGCAATTGCATATCACCCTTCCCAAAGAATTCCTTTACTTGCCCAATAACATGCAGAACCTGAAAACTTCAACATGCCCTTTAACAATGGGCTTGTCCACATCAACTACCCATATCAAAAGTAAAGCCCCTAAACCCCATGATGGCTTTAGCAGTCTGACCCCTCTTTACTCTATCAATACCCTCGAATGCCACCAACAATATACCAAACTGAAATCGCCCTGTACCACAGGTCAAACCAGATTATACCAGAATGAAAAATGCCCGATGCCACCTGGTCAACACAAGCTTAGTAACATGCCAGCCCCATCCCGCATGTAGAAATTAAACTACATCAACTGTTAACCCTACCAAAGTAACCTACCCAAACTGGCCAAATAAACATATCCTACATCTGCAAGAAATCACCACTGCCCCAGCTGTAATGTGCCTTAATGACCATTGAATAAATTACCTACTACCCTATTAGACTCTCCAGCACTCAAAACATCCACAAAACAAAACCATTACCTTTCAAGTTAATTTCCAACAGACCATTGACGGACTCACTCAGCACTCCATCTGTAACCTCAATGTGCCCACCCAAGTGATCAGGACTTCCACTGAAACATGCATTTAGATTTAAACATGTAAAACCATTCTCACTATGTCAATCAAATAAGGTCATAAAGCATACTACTTATTCTAGAGTAATCAAAAAGTTGGTTGTGCTTCTTTCTTCTTCTTCCATATCACTGTGCTTGCCTTTTAGCCTATCCATTTCTGATTACTCACCAAATGACCCCACTGCTTATTCAACACCAAAGCATGATCATCTCCAAACTCATTGTATCTCACCACTGGAACTTGGCACACCATCATCTACAAAGAAAAAGACAAATTTAGACCTTCAAATAAGGACAAGAAGGCTCTACCTTATACCCACCTATTCCAAACTACAGCTACAGTTCTCCAAGACTCCATCTGCAAGAAAAAGAAGACATGTAAAACATCCAAAATACATAACACTTTCCAAGACATCTTCAAAGACAAACTATCCTGCCAACCTGGGAAGGAATGTATCACAGACACTCCAATCTATGACATAACTGAAGCAATGCTTCCTATGAACCTATCAAATCCCCAAGATAAATTTAACTACCAGTGAAATATTAAAAGCATCAGAGCCACATGCTCCAAGGATCTAAAACTTGTCATCAACATGAACAAGCCATGCTGGAGGGATAGGTTCCCAACCAAAAAGAGCCAGATCACCGAGCACGAAGAATCAATTAAAACTTTTTTTTTTATATATGACTGCCACCCAAAGTACTCTCTCTAAAGTAATTACCATCCACTCTAGTTACCCAACCATGAAGCCAGCTACCATACAACTCTCAGTCATTCAAAGTAGCTTCAGACTTCCCTTGTAACATCAATAGGACTTGTTAACAAGATAGATTTGTGTCCCACAAACTCCCCCATCTGTGGAATAGATTCTCTCTCCATTCAGAGTACCACATTATCCCTTCTGAAACACAACCTGGTTAACTGGATGGGAAACAGAAAATACACCCCTGTAATTCTACCTGCATCCCTAAACTAATGGATGTGTAACAGATAAGGCATGTCACAAATGCATAAGGGTCAGCTGCAGAGAGTTGTACCAGCCTTCTGTGCAAGAAGTAAAAAGCAGGGCATTATTACTTCATACAAACAAAATGTCAAGGGTACAGATGAAACTTGTCCGTGAAGAAATCACACTGTTGTGTGACCCCCCCCCCTCGAAAGGGGCTTCTACACACTTACCTGGTCTGTAATAAAATATTTTTTATAAGATACTGTGCTACTGCCTGAATTTTTTGAAGTGACTATCTGGCTTGCACTGCTTGAGTATACTTTCTGACTCTTAACCGTCCATCTCCAAATGAGGCACACTAACCAACATAATGTCGAACAAATGGTCAAAATGCAGCAAACCTAATAGCTTATTGGCAGCTTACAAAATACAATTAGGTATTATTTTAAATATTCTTCTTACAAACTTAAAAGGTTGATAGTACAGGTTTACGTAACCTAGATCTTTGGAATGGTATGAAGTCTGCACTCAAATGACTGTTATTCTTTGACATAAAACAGCCATGATTTGCTAGTAAGCCACAGTAACTTTTCCAGCAAGAGACTTCCCCACTGACATCACCTCCCCTGAACCACCTTTACAACAGTGACAAATGTAGTTTCAAATGTTGTGGTGTCTACTATCTAAATGATGATTAGGCATCTGGTTAAAGTTATAAATAAAGTGGGGGAAGGGAGAAGCCCTCAAAGTCTTTGCTCAAATGCCTGCCCTCACCTGCACACTCCTGTTATATTTATATTTAAAATAGATATAAGTAGGGTCCAATTTCTCTTAGTGTAATAATAAAATCCGAATAGCCAAATTAAAATGAGGTCACCCAAACCAACATCAGCCAAACTATTCCTGCTTAATACACACACATGTACCCCTCCTGTACCCTAGCCATGCAGAATTGAAGACACTGTTAAAGATCACCATTTAAGGGCTTAAAGTGCTTTTGCTTTAATGTGAATTCCTGGAAGATATCAAGTCTGAAACTCCAACGTCTGTCATTATTTCATAACTTTGGTCATAACTGATTTGCCTGATTTGTACTAATTTGTCAGAAAAACATGAAACCAAAATCTAGACCTTCTGCAAAATCTGTATAGCTGAGAGGTATATACCAACACCTCTTCCATCAGCCCATCCTGCTAGTAAACACGTTTTAAATGTAAACCAGCCTTTGTACATTTAAAATAACAGAAATTAATTTACATGCCACACTAACTAGTAAAGCATCCCTATCACTCACTCATTAAAACAGATTTATTAAATGTGCGCAACATATACATTAAAGGTTACCAACCCGTCGTGTACCCAATTACCCCCTATGCTGTTTCCAAGAGCAACCATGCCTCACAGCCCACGAAACTTGATACCACCTGGTGCCCTAATCACAGCAGCAGAGCAAAAGAGAACACAGTCTGTCATGTAGCCGATATCTGTCTTCCTTTTCTGACTTCTGCCCTATAGCAATCACCATCTGCACCAGCTAAAGCTTTTTTTTTTTTAATACAAATTAGATGTAGTAACACAGATAAACAAAATGTGATAACACCAGCCCCTTACTAGCAGGTATGCAAGAAAAGCCATGTATAGCCACAAAGCAGCAGTTATATGCTATTACCATGTAACTGGTACAAAAGCCGTAAAGAGGAAACATGCAGTATACATTATCCGCAGTTCATCAATTACTGCTGTTACCTCCACTAGTTTCCATATCGTGAAACTTCCCCCACACCTACCCAAATTCCTGTCCGGAAGCCCACCAAACTGATGTGTATGCTAAGTCATCTATGCTGTCTCGCAGGTGAAGGAATCCCATTTACATTTAAAGCGACCTTGCCACCACCAAACCACACATCAAGTAGCCAGTACCCAAATTCATATCCAATTTTGTTTTTCTTCTCCCTCTGCCTGGACTGCAACAGGACAGACAAGCAAGTCGCTAAACAGCCAAACATTGCCCCAAAGCCCAGTACCACCATCCTACATCACTGCAATATTTTGACACAACAGACAGCAACATCAGAACGGAACAAATGTCCCAGTACCACGCGGACCCCGAGGCCCGTCAAAAGCTCCACTGTGCAGGCCCACACCCCAATTCACTGCACATACATGAGATCACCAACTGTTGGGCTGACTGCTCCACCAAGTTGCCACAGCTCCTCTCCCCCCAAAGGCAATAAACACTCAGCCCTCCATCACTCCGGACCTCAGCCCCAACAACCTTTTTAAAATTAGGTAAATCAACATATTTATTATACTTTGCCTCCAGCTGCAGTGATTTTATACACATTAGAATAAAAGCTATGCAGGCAGAGAATTTTGTTTTGTTGGTTAAAAATCTATAAGTTTATCTTGATTCAAGGGCTTAAAATTTAGAATGAAATGTTACGCTAGTTTAATAGTATGACTTTTGTCTTGCTGGAGGTTAATATTCAACCAAGAAAAAAGTTAAATGGTATAGACACAGAGAATAAAATCAAGACCAAACTAGCAGCAAATGTAACAGGATGCAGTGTTATAAATAGGGAAACAGACCAGATAATTATTTCAGGAAGGAAATACAAATGTCAGAATATTCCTTTGTGTAAACAATAAGCTTGGAATGAGTTTACAGCCTAATTACTGTGTATGGTGCCATGAAACTGAGACAGTGAGCATTCAGAACCGTGATAAAACTGGAGAAAGCTAATAGTTGATGTAAAGCAGTACAATGCTACATTTATATAGTTGATACTTGATATTTTTGTATTGTATTAAGATCACTGAAATTAATTTTAATCAGCATTTTTTGAACAGGGCAACAGCATTGTAAGATTTCTTCACACAATGATTAAGCCCACAGGAAGTCCTAGCTGTGCATCTGCTGTTACCCACCTTAGATCAGTCTTTAAACAGATGGAGTATGACATAGAAAAATTAAAGTGTAGCATAACACAGGAATGCAAGAGTCTGATGCATCCTAAAATGATCCAATCTGATTTATTCTCACAAAAACAACCACAAATAGTCAGTAAATTAATCTGAAAGTGTTATAAAATGAAGGGCTGTTCATTAGAGTATGATTATAGTCACAATAATATGCTGTTGCACCAAATGTTTACAATTAAAGAATTCTAGTAAAACTCCATACAAATGCTGGAATGCCACTAAGGTCAGTAAGGCCTCTACATGTGCGTCAGTGTGTGCCTATGTGCTTACATGTATGTGTGTGTGTGTGTGTGAGTGTGTGAGTGTGTGTGTGTGTGTGTGTGTGTGTGTGTGTGTGTGTGTGTGTGTGTGTGTGTGTGTGTGTGTGTGTGTGTGTGTGTGTGTGTGTGTGCGTGTGTGCGTGTGTGTGCAAACATAAATATTTGTGTGAGTGTGTATGGGTTTAAATGGGGATGAGCATGCATAAGCTTGCACATGTTTGTGCTTATGTGGGTGGGTATGTGTCTATGTCTATGTGTCGCTGTCTTACTCTTTGTCTGTTTATCTATATATAGAGATATAAAATGGTATTCATAGTTGCTACAAAAATGCACAGCAGGCATGTGAGCTGGTTGCCTTCAAGTACAAGAGACCCAATCTGTGTTTATGCACAACATTATGAAAGTCATAAAGAATTTCTTAGTTAGAGGAGTATATAATGTAAATGTAAACTGTGTGTAAAACATGGGCCTTAACTATGTAAATTAGGTATTAATGCCCCTCTTTGCAATTCAAAGTTGCAATTTGCTGCACAAATGTGGTCTGCATATTTGTTTAATAAAAGCAAATCCACGTCTTTTCCACTTACTTGGCAATCAGTGGAGATGTTTGGTTTTGCTGCTAGTGTTATTGTAGCCCACTTTGAGCTGCTTGCTTCTATTGTACTGCAACCTAGCTCTTGGTGGTCTTGGAAGAGGAGAGTCAGACTCACTTCAGTTTTCAGGAGCATGAACAAGATGTATGGTCATAAGAAACTCCTAGACAAAAACAACGCTTATCTTGGTGGTCTTTATGGGGAAATCTATCTAGCACTAGCATTTCTGCTTCCTGGGTGACATTAACCCCAAGTAATACAAAGCAAGACAATTAAAAATATGAGGCACTTATCAGCAACTGCAAAGAAGTCAGCAAACGGTGTAGGTAGTCACTGGAGAATGAAAATGCATTCAACTGGCAGATAACAGACGCAGGTAAACAGACAGATGGTGATAAGTTATGTTCAGACTGGCAGCAAAGAAGTTCTGACTATGGTAGACCTGAACATCACCTTAATGTCCTATACTACACAAGGAGCGTTTGGGTGACATTTGGCATACCTTTAAAGCAACAGGAATCTTTGATAGACTGGCTGGATGTCAAGCTTTCAGGGCAGGGCATCCCATGTGTTATGAATACTGCAGCAGTGAATGTAAGGACATAAACCATATTGACATATTTGCAGTTACAAACATTAAGCATCACATATAACCTTCTATACAGTCAGTGTCATTTAACTGTTACATTTCTCATTTAATTCCTGTCTTCCCATAAACCTCATTCCTCTTCCGCATCATTATTCTGCACTTTTTGTTTCCACAATTTCCACATTTTTTTGTAATTTGCTCTTAACTTTTTCTGTGGTTAAATGGCCATATACTTATTCATGTAATTATGAAGAATATTAGTTTATTATAATGGCTCTATTTTAAAATAATAGAATGGTTGCTCACTTATATATATTTTAAAGGGGCATATCATTCATTTTTAGTATATTAAATAGTGTTACTTATGTTTCATTTTTAATGTTTTTTATGTGGTCATATGTTAGGTCAATATTATTAGTGATTTTTTATGAGGATATTTTGAGTGATGATTTTCCTGTGATGCATTAATATGGAATGTTGTGAGCATTGTGCTTAGTTATAACATTTATTTTTGATTTATTGGGACTTTTAATTTAAATAATTAAGTAATAATTGAATTGGAATGTTCTTCCATTTAGCATCACATGATGCTTTGTCGTTTTCTTTAAAAGTAAGGGCTGAAGGCTGTCACTGTAACGTTTGTTGTCTGCTGTTCTTCTGAGGAAGGAAAACACCAATAAAGAAAGTGTGTTAAAAGGAAAGAATCTTTATTATCTGCAATCGTATGTGCTGTTAGTGGCGTTCAACTCGCTTCTTGTTCTTTAACAGTTTGTGTAGCTAGTTTGTCGGTGGCTAACGAGGAGAGAACCGGAGTATCTGATTTAACGCCCCCTCCATTATTTACCCAGCAACTTGAGCAAGGAGTACTTACGAACAGCACAATAAATGGTTCAGCCCAAGGAATCGTGGAGGCGAAGGCCGACGATGGAAATCTGACAGTGTTAATACAGATGATTATGGGCCGTTTGGATTATTTGACGCAGAGGTTTGAAAATTTAGACAGCAGCATTAAAACTGGAAAGGTTAATTCGGGGGCTGCTGTAAGCACAGAACAGCAGCTCTGCCATTCCGAACGTTTTTATCAGCAACCGGCAAGGCAAAACCAAAGTTCCAGGAACCGAAGTAATGGTGAACATTGCCTTGTTCATAATGCAGCTACACCAGCTTCCGAGTCCCAGAGCACGCCCCAACCAGGTCAGATAATTAATAGTGCTGAGAGACTGCAGAATGAACACAATTCATCACCATCGCTAAATTCCTTTTTGAATAAAAGGGATTTTTTTGCAACTAACACTTGTGAAGTGTTCGATCGGGTACAGGAACATGAAGGTACTGTTACTGACATTTCTTCCATTATTAGCGAATTTGATTATAAACTTTTTAATGTAGGAAATTACAATTGGAGGTCGCTATCTAGAAGAATGTCTGATAAGCAGATAGTCCCTAAGGGCCTCAGACAATGGAGGTTCCCAGTGGGATTAAGGAATGGCTCCAGTTACCATAAACAGCTTTTGAACCTTTTTGATAAACAAGGGTTTGAATTTATGCAAACTTTAATAAATCATTACGCAAGAAATAGCTGCATATAAGAATGATTTAGAACAACTGGAACAGGACATAAAGAATAATTTATACTTTAATAGGTATAGATATGAGTATTCAAGGATTTTGTATTGATGCCACAATGACTAAATTATCAAAAATAAGAAAAAGAAGATCGAACGTGACATGGCCCAATACTCTAATAACAAAGCGTATCCGCTCCCACCATTAATTAATCAACCTAAATATCAGGTTAAAGGAATAACATTATTAATGATGAAAAGGAATGTGATGATATGGTTCCTAATGGCACTTGAATACATCATGGTCGGATGGGCGGTAAAACCCAAGTGAATGTTGCCCCAGTGTGACAATCAGAATAAGAATAACGGTAACATGAGTGAGCAAATCCAGGCTCAGGATTTTCGGCAAGGTCAGGAGACCAATCACAGACACCTGAGATCCAACATGAATCACCAGTCTCCAAAGAGGAAGAGGAAAAGAAATAACCTCCTCCGTAACAAATTTAAACATTATATATAGTACAGAAGGAGACTTTAAAATATATAATTTTACTGCATTGACCAGGATATGCTAGAGGACTTAACTTTGTTCCGATACACATTTGGACATGGTTAAAACAATAATAGACTTAAAGTTATTTAAAATTAATTTACGATTCTATTAGGCAATATGCCAATGCTATCGAATCCTTTCAGAGTAGCAAGTCTTAAAGCCTGCTAAACCTAATATTACAGCACAAGAAAGGGATTTGATTAGTATGATTAAAGACTGCAATATTAGAGTAACTAAACCCGACAAAGGGAATGGTCTAATATTTATGGACCATCCTGTATATGTTGAGAAAATGGTAAAACATCTTGAAGAGGGACCCTACCAGGAGGTCAGTGTCAATGAAGTAAATATAGCCTATAAAAAGATTCAATACATTCTAGAAGATTTATTTTTGGAAGGGCATATTGACACCGATCTACATAATTATTTAACTATGGTATCACCTAAGCTACCAGCCTTCTTCGGAATACCTAAGATCCATAAGTCAGTACAGACCCACCTTTCAGACCTATTGTGAGTAGAGGGTCAACCAGATCTGCAAGATATCAAAGATCTATACACTGTTAATATTATTTATTTAACAGAAACACTCTTTGGAACTTGTTCTGCAATAATATTTTTAAATTTGAAGGCTGCACTTATAAACAAACATCGGGGTAGCCATGGGATCGGGTACAGGAACATGAAGGTACTGTTACTGACATTTCTTCCATTATTAGCGAATTTGATTATAAACTTTTAAATGTAGGAAATTACAATTGGAGGTCGCTATCTAGAAGATAAGCAGATAGTCCCTAAGGGCCTCAGACAATGGAGGTTCCCAGTGGGATTAAGGAATGGCTCCAGTTACCATAAACAGCTTTTGAACCTTTTTGATAAACAAGGGTTTGAATTTATGCAAACTTTAATAAATCATTACGTGCAAGAAATAGCTGCATATAAGAATGATTTAGAACAACTGGAACAGGACATAAAGAATAATTTATACTTTAATAGGTATAGATATGAGTATTCAAGGATTTTTTCGAGTATTGATGCCACAATGACTAAATTATCAAAAAATAAGAAAAAGAAGATCGAACGTGACATGGCCCAATACTCTAATAACAAAGCGTATCCGCTCCCACCATTAATTAATCAACCTAAATATCCGGTTAAAGGGAATAACATTATTAATGATGAAAAGGAATGTGATGATATGGTTCCTAATGTAGACGAGCACTTGAATACATCATGGTCGGATGGGCAAGGTATACGGGGTAAAACCCAAGTGAATGTTGCCCAAACCCAAGGGGATGATAATCGTACAATTAATGGGGGCCAGTGTGACAATCAGAATAAGAATAACGGTAACATGAGTGAGCAAATCCAGGCTCAGGATTTTCGGCAAGGTCAGGAGACCAATCAGAGACACCTGAGATCCAACATGAATCACCAGTCTCCAAAGAGCAAGAGGAATCCGAGGAAGAAATAACCTCCTCCGTAACAAATTTAAACATTATATATAGTACAGAAGGAGACTTTAAAATATATAATTTTACTGCCTTGGCCATTGACCAGGATATGTGTTTCTAGAGGACTTAACTTTGTTCCGGATACACATTTGGACATGGTTAAAACAATAATAGACTTAAAGTTATTTTTACGTAAAATTAATTTACGCATTCTATTAGGCAATATGCCAATGCTATCGAATCCTTTCAGAGTAGCCAGTGTATTTAATCCCCCTCTCCCACAAAGTCTTAAAGCCTTCGAACTAGCCTGTGAACTTGATCTTAGGCATTTGGCTGCGTCTATATAAAAAAGCTAAACCTAATATTACAGCACAAGAAAGGGATTTGATTAGTATGATTAAAGACTGCAATATTAGAGTAACTAAACCCGACAAAGGGAATGGTCTAATATTTATGGACCATCCTGTATATGTTGAGAAAATGGTAAAACATCTTGAAGAGGGACCCTACCAGGAGGTCAGTGTCAATGAAGTAAATATAGCCTATAAAAAGATTCAATACATTCTAGAAGATTTATTTTTTGACACCGATCTACATAATTATTTAACTATGGTATCACCTAAGCTACCAGCCTTCTTCGGAATACCTAAGATCCATAAGTCAGTACAAGACCCACCTTTCAGACCTATTGTGGATAGTAGAGGGTCAATTACAAGTGCATGTGCAAAATATGTAGATATTTTGCTTAAGCCTTATTTAGCCAAAGAAAACCAGATCTGCAAAGATTCATGGGGCTTTTTAGAAGCTATTAATAAAATCCAATTTGACCCATCCTTGGTGCTGCTCACAGTTGATATCAAAGATCTATACACTGTGATTCCACACAACATAGGTTTGGAGTGGGTAAGGGATTTTTTGGTGGATAGGAAAATGACAGATAATATTATTTATTTAACAGAAACACTCTTGGAACTTGTTCTGTGCAATAATATTTTTAAATTTGAAGGCTGCACTTATAAACAAACATCGGGGGTAGCCATGGTTGTGGGGGCATACGCTAATTGCGTTTTGGCACAATGGGAAAATACACTGCTATTTCAAAATATTATGTTCAAATCATATGTCGCCTGGTACACCAGGTACCAGGACAACATGTTTATATTGTGGAGAGGGCAAGATAGCCTGATTCCTCAATTTATTGAGTCTATTACTAGCTTAACTAGCTTTCTAGAATTTACATTCAATTATAGTCATTCAGCTTTTGGATATTCAAAAAGATCCAGCGAATATGAGATTTAAGAGTAGTATATATAGAAAACCTACATATTCAAATGGCTTCCTTCATTTTTCCAGCTGCCACCCACACCATCAAAAGAGAGCCATTGTAAAAGGGCAGATGGTGCGGGCAGCCAGAATGGTGACAGATGGCCATGATTTCAATGTAGAATGTAATAAGCTTATTGAGATGTTCAGCCACAGAGGTTATCCAAGAAGACTGGTGGATGAAGTTTTTGAAGAAGTTGAGTACAAATGTAGAATGGGACAATTTAGTCCCATTTTGTCATCTCACCATTATGTCAATCAAATTGACGAATTGGGAGACACTGGTTTCATCAAGGTTAACTGTAGTCAAAAGGATAATAGCCTTAGGTTCCTATGTACTTTTTCTACAGATCATTATTTTATAAAGGAAATTTTAAATAAAAATTGGATGCTCCTTGCAAATGACAAACAAGTTCAAAGAATTTAAGGCCCCACGGCAATTACTAATTTGAAAACCCTTTGGAGACGGGTCAAAGTGAAAATAAATTGAAGGGTTTCAGAAATGGGATGAGCGTAGCTGTGGTCAATGTAAATTTATTAAAGAAGGAACTAGTACTGTAATTAACAACATTAAGTACAAAATCATAGGTAAATTCAATTGTAATACCAGAGCTATAGTATATGTGTTTTACATAGGAAAACGGGCGCAGTTAAATTAAAACAGCGCATTTATGAGCACTATTATGCAGTTGCAAAAGGAGATACTAATAACGCACTTGCTTGCCATATCTTGGAATTTCCAAATCATAAGTTTGTCTTTATGGTCTTGAAGAAGGTGGAAGATGCTTCCTATGTAGGACCTTGGCAAATTTTTTTGGAAATACAAGAGTTATATTGGCAAATTAGAACTGGGGCTACATTTTCCCCAGGTCTCAATGACCACGTCTCTATTACATGTGTTTTGAAAAGGCTAGCTATTAATAGATAACCTGATATTGTCATGTATAAATAATATAGTGGCGATGTCCTGTGTTAAAGGAAATTAACATTGTTACTCATATTTACTGTTCTGTTCAATGATTTAGTGGCACAGTATTGGTGATTACCTAGAATGCAGCTATTTTTGTTTAGTTTCATCAATTTGCTGTCTAATTGATTAATTATATTTCTCTATATATATTTTTCTAGTTGATCAAAGGACTAGTTGTTGATAACTTGGTTAAATGCATTTTTTAAGGTTAATGTGGTTAAATGGCCATATACTTATTCATGTAATTATGAAGAATATTAGTTTATTATAATGGCTCTATTTTAAAATAATAGAATGGTTGCTCACTTATATATATTTTAAAGGGGCATATCATTCATTTTTAGTATATTAAATAGTGTTACTTATGTTTCATTTTTAATGTTTTTTATGTGGTCATATGTTAGGTCAATATTATTAGTGATTTTTTATGAGGATATTTTGAGTGATGATTTTCCTGTGATGCATTAATATGGAATGTTGTGAGCATTGTGCTTAGTTATAACATTTATTTTTGATTTATTGGGACATTTAATTTAAGTAATTAAGTAATAATTGAATTGGAATGTTCTTCCATTTAGCATCACATGATGCTTTGTGGTTTTTTTAAAAGTAAGGGCTGAACGCTGTCACTGTAACGTTTGTTGTCTGCTGTTTTTCTGAGGAAGGAAACGCATAGCCATCTCCGAAAACACCAATAAAGAAAGTGTGTTAAAAGGAAAGCATCTTTATTATCTGCAATCGTATGTGCTGTTAGTCCGTGTTCTTCAACTCGCTTCTTGTTCTTTAACAGTTTGTGTAGCTTTTTTGTCACGTAGTTTTTCTAAAGATACCAATTCCAGTTGTTTTGTCTCTGTTACTACTTCTAGTGCAATTGGTTTAGACTTTGATTTCCATTTTCTAGTAATTGCTTTTTTGGCAGTCACCAGAATCAGACTCAGCAAGGCCTTACTATTTAGACAATTCCAATTCTGTATTACAGCAAAAAAAAAAAAAATTCCTTAGTTACACCAATTTTCTTACCCAGCATTTCTGACAGAGTAGTCTGCCTGGAATTTTTAAAAGTCTAGCAACTCATTACACTCCCAAAAATATGATACAAATTACCTCTTTCTTCCTCATCATACCTCCAACATATGTAATCTACCTGAGGAAATACTAACTGGAGTCTGCTTGGAGTATACAAATACATATGCAAACACTTCCAAGCAAAAATCCTAAATGCTAAGCCTTCTAAACTTTGTTGCATATTTGGGAGCCATATATATATATATATTTATATATATATATATATATATATATATATATATATTTATATACATACATACACATATATCCTCCCATTGTTTCTTTGTGAATTGCTTATCCAGTATCTTTCCCAATCCTTTCTAACCTCCTCTGATTGCTCAGTGTACTTCATTCTGCTACTTCTTGGAGTTGTTATTCATTTACGTATGTATTAAGTTTTGTAAAGCTGTGATTCTGTGTCAGATCTGAATTGTATCATGCACAATGTCCCTTAATGATAGTAACCATCTGAAGCAGCCTCCTATAAGATGGAAAGTACCAAACTCAGCTGAATAAAAAGGTGAATGGCATCAGCTTCTTGTTTGGAATATTTCTGAAACTCAGCATTATAGGACTGGAAGTCTTGTATTTATTTAAAGGATTTTTATTAGTGATAGACCTCCCTTTCCACAGGCACCAGTTAATTGTCGGTCTCTCTGGGGTGGTCCAATAGATTGGGATGGTTTCACTGATCATGAGCAAGTGCTTGTATGTGGGCTTGATACTGAGTTGCTATGATCATGACATCTACTTAACACGGGGGGGAGGGGCACTTGACATTAATGCAACAGTGCTGTGTTATTTGGACCTCTCAGAGGTCCTACCACATGATGTGGATGTCTGATAATGTCTAACTGTCTTATTCATGGGTAAATCCACAATCATGCATGCAGTAGTTTGCTGGGACACATGAAGTGTCTGGATCATATATCAACCATGCATGCAGGCATGCCCTCAGACACATCCAGCAATGTCAGCAATATGTGTGTGGTTACAGGCTGACATGGAAGCCATGGAAGCAGCTGAGCTCTGCATGTGGATCATCATGGCATTGTCCATATCCTCCACATTCCCTCATCCTATTGAATTTCCTGAGGTATATCATGCAGCGTTCCAGTGATCTCCATCTGACTCTCAGTCACACCAGTCTGTACTTCAACTATTTCATGGTACATCTGCTGCTGTGCAGACTAGGCCTTACAGGCCTCTGGATCTAGCTATGATTGATGTCTTCACCTGGCACATATGTGTGCAGGCTGTACAGTGGGTAATGAAACCTCATGCATTGTTACATCTTCCCAAAGAGATACAACCTTTCCACAAGAAAGAGATGTTGAGCTATTATGTGACCCCTCTCTAGCCCAGTAATAACATTTCCTTATGATGCACTATGTGTGATTCTATATTACTGATTATTGTGTTAAAAACTTCTTTTGGGGGGAAAGGTGACCTGCTAGTAGACATTGTGACCGTGTGCTGCTGCCCTGAACCTGTGTCATAACTTTGGAGTAATGATATCATCATCGACAGCCATTCTGCTGTTAACATCAGCCTGGTGGTGCACCAAAGCATGTGATTGTTTTTTTGTTTTTAGTACTGCATCTATGAACAAACAAATCAGTATTTGAATAACCTTACTGTTTTAAATGTCTGAAATCATAGTTTAGTTTGGAGTTAATAATGTCTGTATATACCATGTGCTGTCTGTTCCTGTTGTGCTCATAATGATAAAGTACCTGATGAAGAAACATTTGAAATCTGTATGCAGTCATTCAATGTTATATATATATATATATATATATATATATATATATATATATATATGGGTCTATATGACTTGGTCAAGCATTGTGCCCCCCCCACACCCCCCCTAACTATATATATCAACTCCAGGGTCACACAACATTGGGGAAGGGGGCAAATGCTTGTCGATCAAATGAACTGTCGACCAAATAAACAGTCGATCATATGAAATGTCGACCAAGTCATAGATATATATATATATATATATATATATATATATATATATATATATATATATATATGTTTCAAAACACATCATCCAAAGCCTCCTTTAAAGACCTCATCAGGCAACATCTCAAGCAAAGTTGGCAGTGCCATGATTGCTCCCCAGGCAAGTGAAAGCAGGTAACATATACATACTAAATCTAGAGCACTTAATAATAGTTTTCAATCTTACTCACAAACACTGGCTAATCTACAATGTATGTACTGTACCTGTGTACTATGTATGTATTCTACCTATGTTCAAAATTTCAGCTGCACACCACAAATCTATTAATTACCTTTATTTTTAAAATTAATATTTTTTTGTTTTCTCCACTGTAACTGTTTATGTGCCACATACCACTGTAAAAACATGTCTCTTGTAATTTGTGTGTATACTGATCATGTCTAAATAACTAAACGTGTCTGTAATTTTTCTTTGTGGAGCTTTTCTCCCCGGGCCTCTGCTGAAAAAGGGCCTTTTCGGCTCAGTCAGACACCCCCGGTTAACAAATGTAAAATAAAATAAATAAATAATAATAAAAAAAAATAAATATATATATGTGTATATATATATATATATATATATATATATGTATATATATATATATATATATATATATATATATATATATATATATATATATCTATATATATATATATATATATATATATATATATATATATATATATATATATATATATATATATATATATATATATATATATATATATATATATATATATATATATATATATATATATATATATATATATATATATATATATATATATATATATATATATGTATATATATATATATATATATATATATATATATATATATATATATATACCCTAATACAACATTTTGCACAGCAATATTGACCAATCTATACCACCTGTGTGTGGATGATAAATGTGTACCAATTTGCTATTATTTATACTCCCATGAATTATCCCAATGTTCTCCTCCTGTGTGTCATAGTTACTCCCCCACAGGCATTGCCAGATCCAACATAAGGCAATTTAAGCAGTTGTCTGAGGCCTGAAGCTGGCTGGGGGGCTTGGCCTTAAAAAAAAAAAAAAAAAAAGATTGCTCTACTACTGCTACAAGCACGCATAGGAGATTTGTTACTGCAGCTACAGAAACATCAGCAGTTCATGGGAGAGTCAGTTAGCAGTTCCTGTTGTCACTTGCATAGCATCAGCACATCTGCTGCTGTAAAGCTATTTCCACACATTTGACTTGCCATCAGAAATTTAGCATTGTTATTTTTTTGTGGAGTGGCACAGAACATTGTTTGAGTGTATGCGTGTGTGTGTGTGTGTGTGTGTGTGTGTGTGTGTGTGTGTGTGTGTGTGTTCCCCTCTTAGAAAACAAACAGAAAACTGGGTGACTGTGATGATTTACACACCCAGAAAAATTACTATAAGTCAGTAAATGCTAACAATTGCTAAAAAGTATACTTGTATTCACTTTTTCAAAGTTACACAGGAGGCAAATGGAATGAGAAAAGAAGACTCAAACCCTGTAGCAATGATAACTGGCAACAGCTTAGAGTTTTAACCTACTGTACTAAACTGTCTGCTCTTCCTTTGTATCTACATTTCCCGATAAATCACTGTGGATAACAGGTCAGTAATACTAGGCATTAGAGTTTTATAGCCATTGTTCAGAAAATGCATTTCAAGTTAATTATAGATGTCTGGCATTTCAGGCCCTGAGCTATTAACAGACTGCTGCCTGAAGGCAGAAGTACAGACTTTGAATCCTTCTACCTACTGTGTGCCTTTTAGCAAGTCACTCAGACTGTGCTCCAGGGTCAACCCCAAATAGGTACACTTTGTACACGGAGTTTACATTGTCAGCAAATGTTTGTTTATTTATTTATTTGACATTTGTTGACTGGGATAGTATGACTGAGTTATTACCCTTTTTCATCAGAGGCCCGGGGACAAAAGTGCCACATAACAAAATTAACATGAATTATATAACAGGTATAACCTATTCAAGGTACAAAATTATTTTGCAACAGCTATTAGAAATTCAAGTAAGAAGATAAGAACAGTTATAAAGACATTTACAAAACAGTTATGGAGACTTTAGTACAATGAGCTAGTAAATGCAAAACAAAAATGGTAGTAACACATATTGGGCTGTTGTCTGTGGACAACAATTGAGCAATTTGAAGGCAGTTTGCCTTTTGGTTAGAGGAAGTATAGAATTTTATTATGAGAGCCAAGCTGCAAAAGGAAAGCAGGTGGTAGGCAACAAGTGCTAGGTAGTGTAGGAGGATAGATAGAAGTAGGAGAGTATCCTGTAATAAGATGAGGTAATTTTAATAAAGAAAGGTTACTGGAAGGGTTAGGTGGAGATAAGGGAGGTATAGAGATGAGGTGAGGGGTTGGGAAGGGGGGAGGAAGGAATAGGGTTCAAGTAGGATGATGTCAGTGACAGATCCAAGTACTGGAAAGGTGATTTTTGAGAGCTTTCTTAAATTCATGGACTGGTGTGATATTTCTGAGAGTCATGGGAAGCTTGTTCCAAGATAGAGCAGGGAAGTAACTGTATAGATAAAATAAAATGGTATTTAAAATTTGGTTTTGTCCAGAATTCTTGAGCAAAAAATTTGAGAGGTATTTTTTCCATTCCTTGTAAAATATGCATATTTCTGGCAAATTGTTGGAGCCATGAATTTCAGACTTTGCAAAATGCTTGCTAATGCAAAAGCTTTATGCAAGCAACTTTCTAAGCATGTAAGAGAAGCATTTTAAATCTGTTTCTAATTTGTGTCTTTTTGTCTCTGCTCTGAACTAAAATGTTAAGAGGACAGAGTAGGATGTATATTGCAATGGGTTTCACTGTATGGTTTTGACAGCAGAGAGCTGAGGTACAATTCTTTTTTTTTAAACAGCTTTATTGAATTATCACTTGTGACAGGCAAATTTTCATTTATATAAAAGTAATCAAACTGTTTTAATACGTTCACATTTGCAAACATTATACTTCAAATATATTGCTATATATCATATAACCTAAGCAACATTGCATACATTATTCAGTTTTCGACTTTTCTTTTTTTTAAGCAAGAAACATCCTTATTAAACTATCACTTAGATGACATAGGCAATCATAGATTTATACAAATGAAAACAAGCCACACCGACGCAATCCTAGTTGTAAGCATTTTACATTACAAACCATACTGATACACTCCCAGTTGCACACATACATCACTTATAATCTACTCAATCATTTTCAGTCAAACATTACATAGCTTATTAAAGTCCTGCCTTCTTTTAAACCTCATTCCTCCCCTGTATGTATTATTCCCACAATTCCCATTTTTTCCTATGTAGTTTGCTCCTACCCTTTTCTAAAGATCCCATTTCCAGTTGTTTTATCTCTGTTACTATATCCACTACTTCTAGTATAGTTGGTTTAAATTTTGATTTCCATTTCCTAGTAATTGCTTTTTTGGCAGTCACCATAATTAGACACAGCAAGGCCTTACCATGTCTAGGCAATTCCGATTCTGTATCATAGCTCAGAAATATCTCCCTTGTCACACCAATCTACCCACCAGCATCTCTGACAGTGTATCCCATAGATAATCCGTAAAGCCTGCCAGCTCACTGCACTCCCAGAAAATATGTTCTCAATTACCTCTTTCTTCCCTGTCACATGTCTACCTGAGAAAAAATTCTCTGGGGTCTACTTGGGGTATAAATATATCTATGTAAACATTTACAAGCAAAAATTCTAAATCTTCTAGATTTTGTTGCATATTTGGGAAATATACATATATCCTCCCATTGTTTCTTTTTGAGTTGTTTATCCAGTCTCTCTTCCCAATCCTTTCTAACCTCCTCCGATTTATTCTTATAGTTATCATACAATATTTTATATGCTCTACTAATTATTCCTTTTTTGATGGCAGCTTCTGTTCTACATTTTACTAAAAACTCTGCCAGTCCTGGTTTTTCAATTAGGACCTCCCTATTTCTTTCTTTTTGCATATACTCTGATCTCAATCCTTGATAGGGAAGGCAATCTCTAACCTGCAGTTCAAATGCTGAGGTACATTTCTAGTCCTTTGTTTATTGAATGCATTCATTCAGTTGTTTTGTGCAGATATCTGAGGTGTAGAGTCATGCAAGTAGTTGTAAAATCCAAAGTGTGTGAGTGTGTGTGTGTATGTGTGTGTGTGTGTGTGTGTGTGTGTGTGTGTGTGTGTGTGTGTGTGTGTGTGTGTGTGTGTGTGTGTGTGTGTGTGTGTGTGTGTGCGTGTGTGTGTGTGTGAGTGTGCATGCATGTATGTGTGTGTGTGTGTGTGTTTGTGAGACAGAGAGATGGTGTATAAATACTTGGTTCCTGCAATCCACAGTAGTTATGTTGCAAAGGAAGGAATTAATTTTAGCAAACAGGAACATCATCATAGGAGCCTTTTTTTGGGAATAGGTTCCTGAGTTTCCTTATTTCTTTGACAGTATGTTTATTATTTGCCAGTGAGCTAACTGGAAAACATGAAGTCTATGGAATTAATATTAATATTTTAACTGTGAGTACATTTTTAATTAACTTTGTTTGTTGCAGACACAAGGGTATGGAATGCACTGTGTTGGACTACAACACTCATTCTGGTACTTAGTGGATATCAGTAAGGATATGAGTTGTTTCTTTAGTATAGAATTTGATTTCCTCAGCCCTCACTAGTCTACTATGACTCTGGCTAAGTTACTTTACCAGTAGATACTCCTAGCCTGCCCCTGAAAAGTGACACTTGCATCCAGTAGGCTGTCCAAAGCTGTTAGCAAATGCACTGCACATTTTTTTGTTAATTCCTGCACTCTTCACATAGGCACTAATTAGTGCTTCACTTTATAGGTTCATAGGTTCATAGGTAGGTACTAGGCTATTGGCCCAAGGGCCTAAATAAGCCTAGCCAACAAGGTTCCCTGGCTTACATCACAAAAGAAAGTTAATTTCCTGTGCCCCTGTCGAGCAGAGCCACAGAAGTGATCACTGGGGTGTATTTCCTATTCGCCATCCACTCATCAAGATTTTTCTTGATGACATTGATGGGTAGCTTGTTCCAGAGTATAGGAAGTCTCTGGGACAGGAATCTATCTTTCCAGCATATCCTGTTTATTGTGGTGACAAGGTTTAGGTCCCTAGAGCATGTAGCTTGGAGGGACTGGGATTTCTTTAGGTGTAGCATGTCCAACAGCTTTGGGTTTAACATAGCTTTATACGTTAGGCGGAGATCTCCTCAGAGTAGGTGATATGCTACAGAGTAAAGCTGGAGTTTTTTGAGATGGTCAGTGTAGGGCATCTGTTTGAGGCCAGTAATCCTCTTTGTGAGGTACTTCTGTGGCCTTTCCAACTGCTGCAGATGTCTTGTGAGGTACATTCCAAAAGGGGAGTTGTACTCTATAATGGGTCTAATGAGTGCCGAGTAGAGGGGAACAATTACCTCTTTTTTCCTGGATGAGAACCCTTTTGTGATGAGGTGTGCCACATAGAAGGATTTCCTGACTACTGTGGAGATGTGATTATCAAAGGAGAGACTACTGTCCACCTGGGTCCCAAGGTCTCTTATCACACATTCGGTGTTAAGTAGACTGCTGTTTATGTGGTAGTTTATGGGTACAGAGTTTTTACCAAAGGGGATGACAATGCACTTTTTGCCACTGAGCTTGAGGCCATGCCTCTGACACCAGGCATCTGTCTCAGTGAGGCCCTTCTGTAGGATGTCCACATCATTTGGGGACTCAACTATGGCTCCTAGTTTGCAGTCATCTGTGAACTTTGTAAGCCAGGGGCCTTCTGTGTTAGCCTGTACTTCAGAGAAGTAGATACCAAAATGGAGAGGTCCCAGGACTGAACCCTGTGGTACTCCACTTGTCACTGGTTTGAAGTCAGATTTGGAGTCTGCAACTTTTACAGTGTGGGTTCTTTCAGTGAGCCATTTGGCAACCCATCTTGCAACGTAGGGATTTATACCTAGTTTAGTGAGTTTAGCTATAATTCCAGAATGGGGGATGGTGTCGAAAGCCTTGGCAAGGTAAAGATAGGCTGTGTGAACCACCTTACCCTCATCTGCGGCTTTGGTGACCACCTCAAAGAAGTCAATCAGGTTCAGAAGGCATGATCTGCCTTTCACAAACCTGAACCGGGAGGGGTCCAGAGTTTGGAGGTTACCAATGTCAACAAAAGTAAAAAGACAGTCCAAGGCAAACTCCACCTGAAGAATTAGTGACAATATCGCACAAACAGCTCACAATAAGGCTCCAATGCTCAAATCCACAACTTGTAGTTTATTTAACGCCACACAATTTCCAAACGTTTTCGTCAAACATATGACTTCATCAGACAAAGACACAGTGAATTACACCAGTTTAAATACTAAATTAATTAAACACTTAACTCCAATTAAATAATTTCATCACATTTAAAGACACAGAATAAATATCATAAAATCCTGCTCATTTTCATTTATACAAAAGCTTATTTTAAAACCAACCATAAAACACAGTATATAAAAATTTTTTTCAATGAGATTGTGCATTTGTAAATGTTAAAAACACTAATATTATTGCATACCAGATCTATATCAGATGTTGAATAAAATACATTTCAAATTCTGTCAGATTTAAGTTTTAAGTATGGAATAATGGACACAGAATCATTAAGCCCAGGAAATCTATTGGATTCTAACAAAATTTGCCAGTATGTTTCCCTGTGGGACAATAATACCTCCCAGGGTCCACCCCTGGCTTCTTTAGAAACAGAATCCAATACAAAAAAGGAAAAAGTTCCTCCAGAACATGTAGTGAGGTGCTTGTAAAGTGCATTATTGGTGTCACATTTTTGCATGTCATAATAATGCTCATATACCCTTCTACGGAGTTGCCTTTTGGTCTTCCCTACATAGAATGCCTGGCATGCCTGGCACACCGCCAAATAGACAACCCCGCAGGATAAACAATTGTAGAATTTTCTGGAAACAATCCTCCTACTTCTACTTTCCAAATACACAAATTCTTTGTTGGAAATGTATTTACACTGTGAACACCGTCCACACTTATAAGTCCCTATACGTGAACTTTCCTGATAAAGTGGTTTACTATCCTGCTCCAAAATTCTCTTAATATTAAGACCTTTCCTATATACAGTTTTAAAAGTAATATTCTTAAATCCACCAAGGTCTGTTAATTCCTGAAAAAACTTGAATTCCTTGTCTATAATCCTACTAATGTTATCAATATTGCCACTATAATCAGTGATGTACAATAACTGATTATTATAGAGGTCTGTTTGGTTATTACCCTGCCCATTGTTAAAAAAGCCTTCTCCCAAAATGGGCTTAAATCTAGTAGATCTCCCTTTCAATACTTCTTCCTTTACAGAATCTATCATGTAACTGGGGTATCCCCTCTCCAAAAACATCTTGGACAACTTTTCACACTCAGTATTAAATAACGGGTCCTGTGAGGTCATACGGGAGGCCCTAACGAACTGTCCCTTACCCCCACCTTACCCTCATCTGCGGCTTTGGTGACCGCCTCAAAGAAGTCAATCAGGTTCAGAAGGCATGATCTGCCTTTCACAAACCTGAACTGGGAGGGGTCCAGAGTTTGGAGGTTACCAATGTCTTTGTTTATTAGTTCCATGATGATACGTTCCATGGTCTTGCAGACCGGGCTTGTCAGGCTAATAGGGTGATAGTTCCCAGGATCATTGGTGGATCCCCCTTTATGGAGTGGGATAACTGTTATTGTGCACCATTCAGTGGGCACAAAGCCTGATGTGAGACTATGATTGAACATGGTGCTTAGGTGGAGAGCCAGTTCATTCTGAAGTTCATGTAAAACGCAGCCTGGGATGATGTTCAGTCCCATGGATGCTGTGTTTTTGGTTTTAGAGAGTGCAGCTTTTACCTGCATAGATGTGATTACAGGGACTCTGCATTCTTCCTGTAGAGATATGGGCCATTTAGGGAGTGAGAGGGGGGTAAAGTTAGCACTGAACCTATCTGCCAGGATGCTGGCAATATCAGTTGGTTCTGTAATTTTTGTTCCTTTGTGCTGTAACTCAGAGCAGATCTGGGTGTTACCACTGAGATTCTTTACATAGCTATAGAATGCTTTGTGGTTGCCCTAAGAATCAGTGGCAATTTTGTTTTCGTAGCTAGCATTGGAGGACCTTATAAGGGATCTCAGCTTCTTACTGAGGCTGACCAGGGAGCTCCTCCACTCATGGGATTTTACTCTCTTTTGCAACAGTTTCTTCCTTCTGTTGTAGAGTTTGTTTATGCCAGGGGACCACCAGATTAGCTTCTTTTTTTTGTGAGGATAGCATCTTGGTTCTGTTTGGGTTAGCACGATCCATGCACTCATGTAAGTGCTTATAGAGTGCATTTGTGTAGGATTCAGCAGTCGTAACTGTATTGTCCATCTGCATGGGTGTCATGAAGTTCACCACTTCTGTCTTAAGTAGCATGAAGTTGGTTTTGGAGAATTTTTTTCCGTGGTTTCCTTAATGGTGGGTGCGGGTGGGATGCGAATATCTAGGGTGATTAACTTATGGTTGGATCTGACCAACGAGGAGTTGACTTCAGGTGTGGAACACTCATGTTGGTAATGACTAGGTCTAGAATATTGTTGCCCCTGGTGGGGGTGTGGATGATCCCAGGGCATTGGAATTTATGAATTCCAGAAAGTGTTGAGCAAAGGAGTTAGTACATGAGTAGTTTTCCCAGTTAATGGTGGGGTACTTGAAATCGCCCATTATTAAGTTGTTTGATTGAACCCTAATATTTTCCAGTATATCAAGAAAAGAGAAGTGGGAATCCTGGGACATGGTGGGGGATCTGTAGCAAGCTACAATTTGGATTGCAGTTTTGCCCAGAGTTAGCTGCACTTGGATAATCTTGGGTGCATTATGCTGCGCAACTAGCCTGGAGGTGTGTATATCCTTAATGAATATGGACACGCCTCTGCCTTTGGTGTTCTGATCCAGGTTAGATGGCCAAAAAGTGTGGTATGAGTTATAGCCTGGTAATGCAGGGGTGCTCTCTAGAGCCTTGAATCAGGTCTCAGTCACTGCACAGATATTGATGTTCTCTATTTTAAGGAGTGCCTTGGGTGAGTGCATTTTGAGATTTAGACTTCTAGCATTGAGTAGCATTACCCTCAGTTTTTGCTTGCCTGTTCCTGTTACGGTGGTGAATTTGTCATTTGAACCTTGCCTAAAAAAGGCACTATAGGGGTGGCAACAGCCTTAGCCAGTATCCGGAATCCCAGGGGCGACAGGTGCAGGCCATCTCTGGCAAAGCATCATGGTCTATCGACCATGTCGTCCCAGGCAGACAGATACTGGATCCCCTTAGAATGACACCAAAAGCTTAACCAATTGTTGAAGTAAATCATTTTGTGCTTGAACTGCGGTATTATTCTGGGCGATGGAAGGATGCTACTCAGGGTTAGGGTCATACCTGTCTGGGCTACATGAAAATCATGTAGTCCAGGGAGGTACGTCTCAGATAGTTCACACCAACATGGACAATGACAGAGTCATATTTGTACTTGTTGTGGAGTGACCTGAGTGGGTGGGTTATGTGGCAGATTCTGGCACCCAACAGGCAGCTGACAGTAACCTTCTCCTTGTTTAGCCTGGTGAGTGGGACATCAGTGTGCCTGACTATAGAGTCACCTATGACTAGTGTGTTGGATACATTGGTTTGCCTTATTGGCAGTGGTTTATTGACACACTGAGTCTGTGGGCTATGTGTCATTTGGATTGTGTTGGGGGGTGGAGGTTGCTTGTGTTTCTGCTTTGAAGGTCTCTGTTGCTTGAGCAGATTATTACTGCGAGCCTCTGCGAAAGTTTTTGTGTTTTTATGTGTGGATTTTGGGCGAGTAGGTTTAGTGAGACTATGTGATGAGTGTGGTGTGGTGCAAGTGTTTACCTTCTCCTCTTGACTGTCAAGTTCAGTCTTGGTTGGAGAGAGTTTGGCTATATAAGTGCATCTCTCACAGGTTGTGGTGTTGGGTGGTAGGAGGAGAGGGTTGTCTGTGCACATGAGGCAATTGCTACATTGCCTGAAGATGCCCAGATTAATCCGATAGACAGGAGAGAACACTGGGAGCTGACCCTTGGACATGCCTGAATAAAAAACTACTTTCCTCTAGACAAGTGAGGAAAGTGAGTATAAGAGCTGTTTTTTGCTAAGCAAGTGAGGAAAGTAAGTGCAAAAACTGTTTTCCTCTAGGTAAAGAGGACGGTTGAGGGCTGTAGTCATTTGTAGCTTATTTAGTGCTAACAACAAGTTCTGAACAAGTGCTGAGCGTGAATAAGCAAATTCAAGGGCTAAAACTAAGAGTCTGTACCTGGATATTGTGGTAGATAGGCTACCTAGTGCTTACCACTCCCACTGATAAGCTAGAATTCTTCCCTCCAACACAGAATGGCTTGGGGGGTCAGAAGCTTACAAACAGTCCAGGATACAGCAAATCTGTATCTGGACTAGACTAGTTACAGGAAAGGTGGGAAACGAGCGCAAACACAGGCTTTTAAACCAGAAAGTTGAAAGAGATGGAAAAACTGCCCAAATGGCCAATAAACTACAATTTCTGGCCAGAAACCACTCTTGTGGTAGATAGGCTACCTAGTGCTTACCACTCCCACTGATAAGCTAGAAGGCTTCCCTCCAACACAGAAAGGCTTGGGGGGCTCAGATGCTTACAAGCAGTCCTGGATACAGCAAATCTGTATCTGGACTAGACTAGTTACAGGAAAGGTGGGAAATGAGCACAAACATTGGATTTTAAACCAGAATGTTGAAAGAGATGGAAAAACTGCCCAAATGGCCAATAAATTACAATTTCTGGGCCAGAAATCAATCATGTATTAGATAGGCTACCTAGTGCTTACCACTCCCACTGATAAGGTAGAAGGCTTCCCTCCAACACAGAATGGCTTGGAGGGCTCAGAAGCTTACAAACAGTCCTGGATACAGCAAATCTGTATCTGGACTAGACTAGTTACAGGGAAGATGGGAAACAAGTGCAAATGTGGGCTTTTAAACCAGCAAGTTGAAAGAGATGGAAAAACTGCCAAACGGACAATAAACTACAATTTCTGGGCCAGAAACCACTCTTGTAGTAGATAGGCTACCTAGTGCTTACTACTCCCACTGATAAGCTAGAAGGCTTTCCTCCAACACAGAAGGGCTTGGGGGGGCTCAGAAGCTTACAAACAGTCTGTTTGACTATGAGTTCCAGCAAATGTCTTGCAATTAGTGCCTTGTCAGATGCATTTTTAATAAATGTGAGGCTGTTTTATTTAGAAAATGGTTGTCAGTGCTTTGTAAAATTTGAAATAATTTTAAATTAAACTCAAATCTCTGTGATCATTGAAGAAATAAAAAAAACAGTATGTGGCTGACAATGATATCTATGACAGACAGGCACATAACGAGATATTAGTATGGCTGAGTGGGAGTATTCCATTACCCTGTCTAGGGCCCAATTTGACAATGATCCAGCTGTGTTCACAGGGATGGCAATTATTCCTTATTAGGTGATAATTTTGTACAGTGAAAGGTACATCACCTGTGTTACTATATGCAATTGCATTCTGCCATACCTTACTCCTGGCACAGGACACCATATCATTAGATCACTTTCTGCAGTATACTGAGGTATGGTTCCTTCCCCTTTTGAAAATATATCAGCCAATGTTTGATTCCATACTTTAGATCAGTCTGCTTGTCTTGGACCCTGTTTGTCAAAAAGACATTTTCTGTATGTCTTAATTGCATCCATTAGGGTTTGGCTTTCCTCAGCAGTAAAAATATTGATTTTAAAAATTAATATTGTAACCCAGCCCTGAGTGAATCACAGCACAATGATAAATCTATCTTAAACAATTACATTAAACAGTACTGAAAACTGTTATGAAGCTTATATTTGTCAAATTTTCAACCAAGATGTTTATTTCCGCATTGTCTTTCTGTATAAAGTTTTTTTTTATTTTACTGTGATCTTTATTTATTTATTTATCTATGTTTTGTTGACTGGGTTAGCCCCACTAGGTTAGTTGCCTCTTTTCAGTAGGAACCAAGGAGGTCTTTATACCACTAAGGGAAATGTGGTCAGGGGAATCATTACCCTACTCATTTTGATAGGGTACATCCAACAGGGCTACAACTAACTCATGCCAGTGGGACCTAGGATTCACATCTTATGTGGATGATAGATTTGTTTGACCTAAGTAAGGTAGCAAAAAGGGTGTGATTGTAGTGTAGGTCTATAAAGGTGTGCTGGTGGGAAGAAGGAAATTATCTATTCTACTTGATAACTGTTGGTTCACTAATAACAAAAGTTGCAGGAGCCAAGGTAAAAAACATTAATAACCAGTCCAATAACTTGGTAACAGCTTAACACAAGAAAACACACCTTGAAAATAATGGACATGAAAGTAATCCAAACAATTTGTTTTAAGTGCTTGCATATGTTAAAAGACTTCTTCAGAATAAAAATACACTTGTTCATAATTTAATTTATACCAGCTGTTCACCATTTCATGAAATACCATTGGGTAATTATTATACATAATTTCCTGCTTCATAACAACAATTAAAACCAAGTTTTGTCATACACTTAAAATGTAAAAATCATTTCTTAAATTAAAGTGTTTCAAAAATATTACTACATATTTCCATAAATTTCTAATCAAATGATGACAGTTGAAACCTCTTTGTATCCAACCATCACATCTTTCTTAGTATCCTCACCAAATATTTACTGATCTAATAGTATTTCATGGTTTGAAATGTCAATCTTTATAACTTGGTTTCTGTCATTTTCAATACAGGACCCAGCGATAGTTGCCCATTGAGCCCCATGGGTATCCTTGTGTTCAAACACAGTTGTCATATTAATTCTCTATATTTGATTAACGATTCCCATTGCCCACCCCTTGGGTTAGGTTCAACTTGCTCCAACACCCACAAAAGAAAACCACCTTTTCACATTCTTTCAAGTGCTTATACAGTGCATTTGTTTCACTATACCTTGATATTTCATAATAATGTTCATACATGCTTAGTTTTACATATTTCTCGGTCTTCCCAACATAGTAAGAGGAACAAAACTGGCAATAGGCCAAATATACCACTCCTTTGGAAGAGCAGCTAAAATATCTATCAGTCTTAATAGGAGTCTGTTTAGTGGTGAGTAGAAATTCTGCTCCTTGTGCCACGTACTTACATTCTTACACATCCTGCACTTGTAAGTCCCTACTTTCTTTTGTAAATTCTCACCACTTACTTTTTAGCCTTACTCTTAAAAAGATTTTTTATATATTTTGTCCCCTTTTATAACCATATAGGAGAGTTTTAGAAAAAACATCTAACCTATTAGGCATCTTCGAAAAAACGTCCCAGTATTTCTGTATTATTTTATTTCTTTGGTGTCATGGTTGAACTTCAAAATTAAGGACCTAGATTAGCTTTCTTCTGTTTCCCCTAATAGATGTACCCTTTTGTTTAATACATCATTTTTGCATCACACCATCATTGTTCCGACCCTGTGTGCCATTAATTTCCTTACCACAACCAAGCAGGAGGACATACTTTGTACCCAATATTTTCAGAATCTCTTGCATTATACTATTGACTAAGGGCTTCGGATATGCCCATTTGATAAATAACCTAGCAAAATACTTAAGCTCATGTACAAGGTCATCAAAACTAGAAGTCATATGGGCAATACGGACCATTTACCCCTTAACAATGCCCTACTTCAGATGGAAGGAGTGGTTGCTACTATGGTATAAATAGGAGTTAGCAAAATTATCTTTCCTATAAACTCTAGATTTAAATGTTCCATTCTCTATATCCTTAATTTGTTTACATCCAAATAATGCACTTCTTGTGTTCCTCTATTGTAAGTGAAGTTTAAAAATTCAATTGTATTGCTAATATAATGGACAAAATGTTCTAGCTCATCCCTCGAACCCTTCCATATGATAAAAATATCATGCAGAAAGCATAGATATTAAGTCATCTTAGAAAAATAAGTAGAGCTAAACACAACATTTTGTTCCCAATATAATAAAACCAAATTTGCAAAGGGGGGGCCACAAACCCACTCCCGTAATGATTCCACTAATTTTTTTGTAATATTGCCCCTCAAAAACATATAGTTATTATCCAGTATCAGCTCCAACAATTCCATTACTACCCTTAATTGTGTATTAGATAAATAGTCATTCTTGATAATAACTTCTGAAACCAATTCTAACCCAACTGAATGTGGAATTACAGAAAAGAAATCTTGAATATCTATGTTAACTAACAATATATCAGTGTGATAAAAATTCTCAGTTAATTTAGCTAAAAGTCCCATTAATTCACTAATAAATGTTTGTTTAGACGTAACACAAATTTTAGTTTTTTGTCCACACTGACTGTTGAGGGGGAAATTTTAGACCTGGTAGCTGCTACTATGGGCATGAGGGGTCGGTCATTTAGATTTTTCTGAATTTTAGGTATTCCACATATTGACAGATTAATCGGCCTAAGGTTATGTAAAAATTCACATTGGTTCTTATCAATAGTCTGTTGTAAAAGGTTGTTTTTTAGAACCAAATAAATTTTCCTATATGCCATACTTATTTCATTCTTAGATAATTGGGTATACCTGGAATTGCTATTGAGTATAAGAAACATCTTAACCATTTAAGCCCAAAAATCCATAATAACTGCTGTCCTCCTTGTTGGGTTTCATAACTATTATTTCTTTATTGGAAATGTAGTTCTTTCATAACCCATCTCTCTTCCATTTGCAAATTGGGAACATTTTTTTATTCTTACTTAAATAACTTCTAATATCATGATTTCCTAAAGTTTCAAAGTTCACCAGGGTAGGATGTTATGGAGGGTTGTAGGTAATCATCTTCTTGAGTAAATTAGATTCCACTGCCCCCTGTTTTTTATAAATAAGGGATAGATTTACTTTCTGCAAAACAAATTTTAAATCAATCAGCACCTTGCTTATATCAGTTCTATGGGTGGGTACAAAGTAAACCCTTTAGAGAAAAGGAAAAAAATGGGCTGGAGTCAACTCTAAAATACTGTAACTGTATATATTAAAATTGTTGAGTGACCAAGTCACTCCATCTGTTGTACTTGGTTCTACACTACCACCAATCTGTTCAAAATCGGTATTCAATTCCTTCCTCTTCGACTCCTTCCTCTTCATTGTCATGTATTGCCTCTATTGTGGTAATTCTCTACCATTCCCCCATCTCCCTGTTTCTCAATTTGTCTGATCTCTTTAGAGGATGAAATTCCAAAAAGTCCTGAAAATCATCCAGAATCTCACCATTCTGGGCTTCTGACTTGTTGCTATTACCGTCATTAACAACTTCATTAAACTCACCCTGTTATTCTCAAGGTTACCAGAAAAATTTGTTTTATAAAACTTTGGTAATTGGTACACCTTACCCACAGAGTATGCCTTTCTTTCTCTTTCTAACTTTGCCATCTTTCGTTTTTTCATTTCATCCAATTTCTTATCTACTTCTTTCAAAACAAGGAGATATTTATATTTATGTTCTTCAACAGTAAAAGACAGATCATTCTGAATCACTGTATTTAATTTAATGATTTCATTGTACATGGAAACCAACATCTTTTAATTATTTCTTAACTCTTATTACAACTTTCATAATACCTAAACCGCAGTTATTAAATATTTCTAATAGTTCTTTGTGAAAGTCTGTACCAGGTTCCACCCTGATTGGTTATTTACAAATTCTTAACCCCCTAGGGACATGTTTTCTATTAATACCATAAAAAAAAAATTTCCAATAGTATGGTTCTGTATTTCACAATTTTATTTTTCAACTTAAAAAAAATACCTCGGTTAAAATCTAAGTTTTCAAAAGAAACATTCACAGACAAGTCAATATTATTTAATCACTTATTCAGGTTCACATCTCGATATTTAGTAGAAAAGTGTCCTGGCTGTATAGGACATTATAGCCACTGGAACACTGCATCCTCATCCCTGAAAAATAAAAACATTGCTAGCATTGCCAGTATGCTGTGTAGAAGCCTCCGGCTGGCCAACCAATGTTGATTGCTGGGAAACCAGTTCCACGGAGGAAGTGTTCAGTAATCAAAATCAAGGAATAGATAAATCCACCTCATCTGTATTCACCTGCATAGTTTTGAATTCCCGCTCAACTGTATTATCCTGGGAAAAGAAATTGATCAGCCTTGTAAGCTCTCCAAGGAGCTGCCGCTCACGCTCAAGATGCCAAAGTGCCATGGCAGGGTGAGAAGCCATTACCTCCTATTGTAATCACAAATAACTAAAGTTGTAGGAGCCAAGGTAAAAAAAAAACAAAAAAACACACTAGTAACCAGTCCAATACCTTGGTAACAGCTTAAAACAAGAAAACACACCTAAAAATAATAGACATGAATGCAATCCAAACAATGTTTCATTAAGCTCTTTCATCTGTTAAAAGACTTCTTCAGAATAACAAAAACACTTGTTTTAATTTAATTTATACCAGCTATTCACCATTTCAAGAAATAATTGTGGATAATTATTATACATCACTTCCTGCTTCACAACAACAATTAAAATCAAGTTTTTTCATACACCTAAAAAGTAAAATCTGTTTCTTATATTTAAGTGTTCCAAAAATGTTATATTTCCATAAAATTCTAATCAAATTCCACAAAACATACTGAACTGAATGTTGTAGAATAGAAGGCCACTGTCAGACATCACAGCGGCAGATATCCCATATACAGAAAACGTCTTAACCAGAGCTGAAATGATTGCATTTGCTGATGTGGATTGTTCTAATTCACTTACTGGTAGCATACTGTTTTCAATTATTCATATCAATAAATAGAGATTGTTATTTATGGGGACATAATATTGATACTTAGGTAGTTTGTCAGGCATTTACTAATTCTGGGTCAGTAGAGATGGATGTGGGCCCAGGTAGGTCTTTTATGAATGACAGCAGTCATGACAGATTGATGCAATAAGCAGTGATGCAACATACCTTCTATCATTTCATCCAGCTCCCAGGAATGATTTATTTTTCTTCAACATGGGTGTTGCTTTCAAAACTACTAAATGTGAATCATGTACATGTCTTTGGCAAACTTTTGGATATAACTAATGTTGAATCACACAGGGTATTGAGAGGTGACCTCTGCCTTGCATTTAGTGCTTCAACCGACCCTTTTCTGTCAGAACTATTACACATTTACAAGTTCAACGGTAACTCTTCTTTGCAAAATAATTAGAACATGTTGGAGGGATATGTATGTATCGCAGAGAATACTGCTTCTGTGGAACTGTCTTACACATCTCACAGAGCAAAGTACTCCTCTTACTCTATTCAAATGTAACTTGGATGAATGGATGGAAAACTGCAAATTCTCCCCTGCTTTAGCACCCCTATCCCTCATGGATAGGGGAATCATGTAAATGTCTGAATATATCCTTGTTTGGCCTGTCTCTGAGTTATATGATTGCAAAACTTAAGGGTTAAAAACTACAATGAGAATGTAAAGCTTGGCTTCTTACGATCATCACAGATCAATAGCCTACTAAGTGCCCATGAACTTATGAACCAATGAATCTTTCATTAATAATTGTAAAAGAGTAGAGTGATTTCCTCTCTCCCGTTTTATAATTTTTTTGCTTTTTCTTGGATAACCATTGGGTGGTCTATACTACGTATCTGACGCACAAAAATGTTTCATTGTTGTAATACAGTGTCATCTTTAGTCACATTCTCAATATTTTTCACAGTTAAAGCTTTGGATACATGATATTCATCAAGTATTGCTATGTAGTCCTCTGGTACCTCATCATATCTTTTGCTGGTAACCGTTCAGGTTAAATGATGTACTGAGATATAACCATCATCATTATGTCTCACCTCTGTTATATTGAGGAATGAACTGATGCTTAGGTAGTCTGTCAGGCAACAAATTCACTGTTTATATGCTGATGTCCAATGGGTCCACCTGATCTTTACTATGCATTTACAGTTGCTTACATTCTTATGCTTAAGTTGTCTCTGTTCTCTTGCTTACTCCTCTATGCCCATGTTTGGTAGAGCATTCACATTTTACTTTTTATCTTCCCTTTTTTGTTCCCATATCCTTTGCATATATATTTTCATCAACTGCACATTCCATTGCAGTATTCTTGTGTTCTCTCTTCTCTCTCCTTCATCAAATTATCCTTCCTTCCTTCCTTTCTTTCTTTCTTTCTTTCTATTTCTTTCAGCAGTCTTCCCTCTCTCCACATCTCTTTTACAAAAATTAGAGTTAATAAATAAAATTAAGTCTTTGTGTGCTTAACTTGGTGATTTATTTTGCTCTGCAGTTGGCCTTTGGCATGCTCCTGGGCTTATCAGTTTGCTCAGTCAGCAAAGTGTGCAAAGAAGACAACAAAATAAATTTAACTTGCTAAATCATATATTTCTTGTGGTTTTGTCTTGCTATTTTGATTTTTTGTTTGCTTTCTATTACCACCTTAACTGGTATATGTTTTAAGCTGTGTGTGCTGTTTTCTTTGAGCAAACTGTCATCTACTTCCTGCTCTAACTCTGTTGCATTAATGTCAACTCCTACCTTTTTGTAATCCAGCAGTACGTCACTTTCTGTGCTGATGGAGCTTCTTCTCCATTAGGTCAGTTCAGTATTTATTGGTGATACTTGAAAACTTATGCCTCTGTGTGCTTTTTCCCTTCTTTTTCTCACCTTCTTTCTTTGTGATTCATGGTATCTTGCATATTGTGATGTGATCTTCCTGCTCAGATTCATCCATTTGGTTCAGATTGTTATCCTTATCCAACAGCTCTCTCTTCCTGCCTCTTCTTTCTTTTTATGTGTTATGCTGTTTCCCCATGTGTGTGTGTGTGTGTGTGTGTGTGTGTGTGTGTGTGTGTGTGTGTGTGTGTGTGTGTGGGTGTGTGTGAGAGAGAGAGAGTGTTCCAGGAGGGATGTTCTGCATTCAATGCATGGTGTATAGGAGGAGTTATGACATCTCTGTACAGATTACAGAAAAGTCACACAGAACTGGATGGATTTAGACACACAAAATTTAGGCAAGGTAAACTACAGGGGAGTACTATTACTCATTATATTTATATGGTCTGGTTAATTGACTTACTCAAAGTCACATAGTGGACAAATGGAAGTAGAAAGACTCAAACCCTTTACCCTGCACTATAGGAAGCTGCTCATTAAGACGTTAACACCTTAATCCATTGCAACAACTGTCAGATCTTTCTTACCCTTTGAAACAAAGTTTTATTTTTTATATAAAAAGTATTTGCATGCACAAGGATGCATGCAAACACATTTTTATGAAAAATTAAAACTTGTTTTTGCCACTTTAGACATGATTTGCCTCCAGCAGGAGACATGCATGTCATTTTGTGGGCCAGTATAATTAGAATTGTTTAGAGTAAGTAAATGATTGTGAAACAACTGTTTAACCCACTCAAGCCTATAATGCCTTTTTGTATACTTCCAGGGTACATGTATAACACCTTAAGGTATCCAGAAATTATTTTAGTCTGGTTTCTTTAACTAAGTGAGTTACCAACTAATAACAGGCAGTATTAGAAAGGGCAAAAAGGTATTAACAAAATGACACTATGATGTTAGTTTAGGATGTCTTTGATATTTGCACTGTAAGTTGTACATCTTGAGAGATATCCAGGATTATTTGTTTTTGCTAATTACACAATTAAACATATGTTTTCATATTTCTGTAAATATCTCAGTAAACATGCACTTATAACGGAATTTCATGTTGTCATGTCAAATCTTATTTCTGGTTAACAAAAATGTCTAACAATATATGTTTAGGTTGTACAGTTTTCAAGATATGAACATTTATTTGTGAAAGTTTAGAAGAAGTATAATTTGGGGTTTGTGTGCATTATAACATATTGCAGTATTTATGGAAACGACTTCAAATGCACTGACTGCAAAAATACTTCTTACTGATAACTTTTCTATTTTTACAGTTTTCATGGCTTTTTTGTTCGTAAAACATTTTCATTTGTTTACTGCATGCCTTTTAATTTAATTTTTCAGAAAATGCTCTGGAATGGAAGATGTGTGTAGGCGACTAGAGGTGTGACATTCCTTACCACATATTTATTTATTTTTATTTATTTTACATTTGTTGACCGGGCTAGTCTAACTGGATACATGTCCATTTTCAGTAGAGGCCCGAGGAGAAAAGCTCCACTGTAACAGTCTATGGTAAACAAACTTACGAAAAAAAATATGTACAAGAGTTTAACTAAAACTACTAAGCAGGAGTTAGTAACTAATTAGAATACAGAACAACAGAAAAGCAATTAGTGTAACAAAAACACACAGCAATACGAGCAGTATTATAATACAGAAAAAAGAAAAAAATTTTTTTTTTTTTAGCATTTTAGAGGTGATAGGGGTAAAACATAAGCAAAGTAAGTAGTTGTAATAGGTAAAATCATAAGAAAGAGGAAGTCACAAGCTGAATAGAGTCAAGGGAAAAAGAAATTGAGGTGGTGGGAGGAGTGGTATCAGCTAGATGGAGACAAGGCAGAGTGAGAGAAGGAGAAGTACTGCTTATCTATATGATGGGTTTGTACAGTGCAGATAGAGGTGTTTGGAAAAGAGGTGGAAAGATGTCGCAGTAGAAAGAGAGTCAGTCAGGGGAAGAGCAAGGGCAGAGCCAATGTGATTTGAGGTGGGTCTTTAAATGTTTCTTGAAGAGGGGTGTTGAGGTCAAGGTAGTAAGTTCACAAGTGAGCTTGTTCCAGTGTGTACCCACAGCATTTGAGAAAAGGGAGTCACCTGCTTTGTTCTGAGATTTACATGTGGCTACTAGAAGTTTATTAGCTGAGCGTAGGTTAGAGAGATTTTTATAGGGGGAAATAAGAGTACTAAGAATAGGTGTATTAGAAGGGAAGTGGAGTATCCTGTGGGTAATAGTCAGTTGTTGGAGTAGAATGAGATTTTGCAGTTCAAGCCAACCTAGCTGTCTGAGACTTAAACAATGATGAGTCCGATATGGGGCACTTGTAGCAAACCTGACAATGTTGTGGTAGGATGAGGCTAGTTTTGATAGGTTTGTTTTTGATAGGTTAATAAAGGTTGGAGAGGCATACAGTAGTGTTGAGATGAGATGTGTTTGAGCTAAGGATATCCTAGTCTCTGGTGTGAGAAATTGTTTAAGTCTATAGAGTGCACCTATTTTTGTTAACTGTTTTATTGTTAAATTGATGTGAGCATCAAAGTTTAGTTGATTATCTATTGTCACACCAAGCAGTTTTGTAGTGCTGTCGGGTGATATAATTGTGCCATTGTTAGAGACAATAGTAAAGGAAATTGGGATGGACTTATAAGTTGGAGTAATCAATAGTAACTTAGTCTTTTTAGGATTAAGGAGGAGACAGATGTGTTTGAACCAATTTTCTGCTGCAGTAAAAACATTTTGGGTACATGAATGTAGTTCAGCAGGAGACATTGCAGTGCAGATGAGTGTAGAGTCATCTGCATACTGAATGCAAGTGGAGGATGGGAGGGAGGTATTCAGATTATTAATAAAGATGGAGAAGAGGAGGGGACCTAGAATAGAGCCTTGTGGGACTCCAATGGAGACTGGGAGCTGGGAGGATAAATGACCATCCCAGAGTACTGCTTGTTGTCTATTTGACAGGTAGGAGTTGAACCACAGAATAGCCATTGTGTCAAGAGAAAGGGATTTAAGCATATCAATCAGGAGATGGTGATTTACCATATCGAATGCTTTTGAGAGGTCAAGAAATAATGCAGATGAATATAGATTATTGTTGCGATTTTTGTTGATGGTGTCTGTAAAGGAGAGAAGGGCAGTGGTGTTAATGATTGAATAACCAATGTGTTAAATTAACAGTTTGGCAAAAAAAAAAAAAAAAAGGTTGGCAATTAATGGTGGGTAGGGCAGTGGTGAGTGGAAAGCATTGTCACCCCACAGCAAGAGGTTCCATGGTTTGATTCTCAGCTGGTGTGCTTATTGTGCCTTGTCTGCATTCCTCACTGTGTCCATGTGGGTTCCCTCTGGGTGCTCTGGTTTCCTCCTACATTCCAAAGACATGCAGTAGGTGAACTGGATACTCTAAATTAGCCATAGATATGATGAACCACAAACTCCAGACAAGTCATGGTGCAATTCTGTAGAATATTTAATAAAACAAATCCAAAAAACTTGTTTTCACTAGCGCCTCGGCTTGATTCACCTTTATCAGAGTATACATTCAGATGATCACAACCCCCCATTTTATACATATTAGGTTACCCCATTACATAATTAAACAATTAAAAATAAATCAATTATCCAAGAAAACACACAATACTGCATTATAGCATACTTTTCCATATACATTCTTGATTTACACCCACAGGGTTCATTGTTTTAAACTTTAAAATCATAACAGCTTCTTTTTTTCTTAATAAACATTTTACTTGTTGTTTGCTCATATACAAATTCATCTCTACCCTATCTAAAACTGTTGCTTGCAACCCTAACAGGTTACCATTATGATGTTCATTAAAGTGCACTGCTATGGGGCTTGTTTGTTTATTATTTTTTATGTCTTTTACATGGTCTTTTAATCTGCAGGAGAACTGTCTTTTCATTTCTCCTACATAAAAATTATCACACGGACATGTTAGCCCATAAAGTCACCCCTTATGTATTACAGTCAAACGTTCCATTAGTTTGAAATACTATTCCATTTATACTTTGAAATTCCTTTACTACATATTTACACACACTATACTTTCCACATATTAGAGTGCCCTGCCTGTCTGTTTGTTTATTCATTGTCATATTATGCATTTTAAATTTACTGTGTACTAAGAAATCTTTTAAGCTTCTCCCTCTTCTGAAGGAAAAGCATACTTGTTTACAGTGTAAAAAAATCCACCTCTCTTTTCACTACATTCCAAAAATATTTAACTTGTTCCATTATTTTTTGCGACATTACAGAATAAGTCAAGGTGAAGTAAATATATTCTTTTTCATCATTATTTCTTCTATAGCTATTTCCATTCCCTTTATTTTTTGTAACCTTATACAAACTTTTCATTACAATGAACCCTGTGGGTTTAAATCAAGAATGTATATGGAAAAGTATGCTATAATGCAGTACTGTGTGTTTTAATGGATAATTGATTTATTTTTAATTGTTTAATTATGTAACAGGGTAGTCTAATGTGTATAAAATGGGGGGTTGTGATCATTTGAATGTATACTCTGATAAAGGCAAATCAAGCCGAGGCGCTAGAGAAAACAAGTTTTTTGGATTTGTTTTATTAAATATTCGACAGAATTTCACCTTGACTGGTCTAGAGTTTGTGGTTCATCATATTTTCATTTATCCAGAAGTAGTTTACAGAGTTTCATGTTCATAGATATGAGTTTGTGGTGTGAAAGAACTATTGTGGCAGGGCTAGCCACCCGATGGTGTAAACCTTGGCTCTAGATGATTGTCACTGTTGAAGTGACACCCCAACCCCATGTGCAAAAATGGGAAAGAAGGGGTTGTGGATGGATGAAATTAGATAATGATTTGGCTCTGTCCATAATACCATGGAATGCAAGGCACATGATTACAACATGAGAGCCTATAATAAATTACTCGTGATAAGTCTGTTTTCAGTGTGAGACCTTTATTTTTGTTCAGCAAATGGCTGTCAGTGTGTTTTCTGTAAAATTTGAAATAGTTTTAAATTAAATCTAAATCTCTGTGATCATTGTAGAAGTAAAAAAAAAAATGTTATGTGCACTGACAGGTCTGTACAGTTTTTTATGGTAATTGAGGAGAGGCAGCCAAGTAATGGGCATTGATATGACTGTGAAGGGGAACAGTTCACTTCCCTGTACATCAAGGGAAAGAACTGTTTACCAACTGTGACAGTGCTACATTTTTCACATATAAGTGGTGTTTTTCATACACCACTTGTTTATGAGAGTTAGTCCTTGCTGAAATGTATGGTTATCAAAGGGAGATACGGCAATAAAGCTTACTTTTCAGACGTCAAGCTAAGTTTACAAAAGGTCCTTATTCCTTGTCTAGAAATCACAGTAACAGATGCTGAAAAGAGGAGCTCTCAGGGTCCCAGTATTGAACCCTGGGCATATCATTAATTCCTTTCATCCTTTCTGTGGAGGCACTTGCCACCTTAACTAGATGGATTCTATCTTTCAGCCAGTTGGCTCTCCATATCACCATGTACGTGTCTAATTTTAAGGCACATAGATTGTTTATTATGTCAGAATGGATTATAATGCCAAATGCTTTGGCCCATTCAAAATAGGCTGTGTGAAGAGAATAACTACAGCCAGCAACCTATGTGGCCATCTCATTGAAGTTAACTAAATCGTGTAGGCAGGATTTCCCTTTGATAAAGCAAGACTGATGTGGCTTTAGCCTGATACGTTTTTAATGTCACTTTGTGAGGTGAGATATAATGCATTCCATGGTTTTACAAATCAGATCAGTCAGGCTTATAATTCTATAGTTTTTGGAGTCAGTCATATGGCATCATCACTACAGAGGTCAATATTCTTCAGGGAGAAATCATGTTACTCAGCTCATGTTAAACAATTTAAGAAGGTGCTCACAAGGGCATGTTTGGCACTGTCTATTAGACATCCAGGTAAATAATCAAACCTCATAGAAGTAGTTGCTTTCTTTTAAAGAACATTTTCAGTACATGTTCCTTTCTGATATTAGGGGGTGGAAATGATTCAGGAATTTGTAGAATTATGATAGCTGTTTCTGGGGTAGAGTTTGAGCATTTTTCTGCTAGTGTATTTATTTCTACTGAATCATCATCATCATCAACTCTCTTTTTCCAATTTGTATACATTGGGTGGTGGTGTTGCATCAACTGTTGCTGTTGCATCAACTGTTGCTACCTCTCTCCATTCAGTGTCACTCTTCTACCTCCTTCAGGAGTCATGTTTGACTGCCACAAGTCTTCTCTCATGCAATCCATTCATCCATATTTTGGCTGACCATTCTCATTTCTTCTTGCTGCTGTGCCTAAGTGGGTGCTGCCATTTTGGATACATTTTAAAACACTGCTGGGTATTATTTCTTAGTTTCCTAATGTAACTAAAGAAGAACTTACAATAATCATTGCCTTCAGAAACTAATCTAAGTTCATGATGAAATGTTTAATATTGCACAATTTAGATGTATTATTTAAACATTATTTTTTTCTCTTGTTATATAATTTATTTACGCTGGTTAACTTCCATGGTTGTTTATTCATAAACTACCTATTATATTTGCATCTAGTAGGAGAAGCTAGATAGAAGCACTTATCTATGTGGGAATAGCTCTCCTTTCTATAAATTGCAGCTGTATCAGTATCATGTTTGGTGATGCTACAAGTGAATTTGGATAGGTCATCACTGAGTTTGAGAAAGTTTGTCTGCTTGAAATGCTTTGGTTCAGAATTATTGACAACATAGTTTTAGACACTTTGAAAGAGGATGCTACAGGTTTATGGTCACACTTAACCAGGGATGTAGAAACTAGAGGGTGGAACATGTAGTGTCTATATTAGTTATGACCATCTCATAGGTAGTTCCTCAAGAACAATTGGGAATCTCATGTGGTCATCAGGAAACTTGGATGGTGTCTTATGGCAGGCTATAAGTTGATAGTTGATCTTATTCAGGGTACGTTGGAGTAATATGAGTTCATTTTGTGCATCTTTGGGAATCTGTCTACAGGTGATATGGTCATTAACAAATATAGAGACTCCACTGCAGTTTCCACTAGGCCAGAATGCATGGTAGGCACAAATCCTGGTATGGAAAGAGTGCTAGATTTATACTAAGCCAAGTCTCAGTTCTACAAAAAAGTATATTTGTTTAAGTTACAAGAGAGCCTCAAAATCAGGCAATCTGTTATTACAACGTCTTGTGTTGAATAGAGCTGCCCTCATATGGTTGAATTTAGGGTCGCAAATGGCTACATTGATATCTGCTATGTCTGGATGTCCATTATTACAGATTACAGTGATTACAATTATGATATTCAAGTACCTCATTTATTACCAGTATAACAGTCTCTGACATTCAGGTTTGCAGCATTATTACAGATTATAGCAGCAGGAACCATATCGACATATTACATTATCAAAAAATATATTTATAATGGCTAGTATATTAACATTAACACAATCACATCAATCATACAGTACTAGTCCACTACCACATTTCATTAACAGAAACAAAACCTAGAGTAACAAACCTTACATATTCACGCTATGTAAACAATTCCATACTTTTATATATTTATAGTACAAGGCTATATTAGATATTTCTAACTGATAGCACAGGATTGATTAGGCAGTCTGTGACATACCTTACTTTATTATTCTTAACCTATATCTTTGAAGTAATTGCATTTATTTTTCATTGAAAAGGTTTACCTAGCAGTGCTACTACTGAAGCAGCACAATATAATCTGCTTAGTTAGCTCCTGTTGTTTCAGAATGATTGTGAAACCTTTTTTGCAACAATCTATAAAGTAATAATCAAGTGAAAAACAACAGGGCACAAGCAGAGCAAGGGACCACAATATTATGCAGAAATCATTTGTTCCTCACTAAAAATCCACAGTCGAGCTGCTGATGCACAGATAAAGCCGTTTATTCAATAAGTTAAAATCACAGCAGATAAGAGCTTTTGTCTCTGCTAATTCAGAGACTTCTTCAGATAACAAATAATAATAATGACCTACTTAAATATAAAACAATACAACTATGTCATCAGTACAATGCCCCTAATTAATAAAACATGCCCAACTGCACGATAAATTCATTACAAGTTTTTTAAAATCTTCATGTATCTATATATATATGTTAAAATAAATATAACAATATTATAAAATAAATTTTAAGAGATACTGGGCCGGATTTACGAAAGCTTGCACAGAGTGCAAGAAGAGTGTAGGAGCTCACGGAGGCAATATGTCTGCTGTGCAATCCAGGTACAGCCAGCAGGGGCATGCACGAGAGTTGCTAAAGTTACTCTTGCACGGACAGCTTCATGGTATGCAAACTACCTCATTTGCTGCTGAAAGCTATGCAAATGAGGTAAATTTGCAATCCAGGAAACACTAACCTGTCCGTGGAAGATTAGTGTTACCTGTAGAAATGTACTCCATTGGTAACGGAGTACCTTTCTGCAAATAGCTAAACAGAGCTATGACAGCTCCAAATAAAGGATGCATAAAGTTGAGAAAGCATGTCAACGGCCAAATATAAGACCATTGGCATTTATAAATGTTTAAAATTATTAAAATCTAACTTTTTCCCCCGATCTCCGATGTTTAAGCGTAGCGCAGCACCGCGCAAACGTGCGGCGCTTTAAAAACAAGAACATTATTTAAAAATAGCCATTTTCACATTTTGCAGGTGAATGGCAGGCTGAAGACAACATGGCCACTGAGTAGTGGTTGCTAAGGGGGTGAAGCTCCGTGTGAGAGATGTAACCATGCATTGGTAGGCAATCCTATGCAAATGAGGATAAGGATAGTGAATCCCAATTTTCCCCCAGCATGTGAGCCATGTCCCAAGTGTGTAAGTGTAGGAGTAGGTGAGTAGTAGAGTAGAATACAGGTAACATCATGAGGGGGCGTGTCAGAAAGGCTGTAAGCTAATTGGAGCACAGTGTCTTGTGTTTGTCCTGAGTTGCTCAGGATTGCAAGAGACATGTCTACAGTTGTCCTTTTTGAAAACCAGAAACCAAAGGTGCACACTGTGGAAATATCTGAAATTTCTTGCAAATGTGCACACAGCATGTGCACGTGTGTGCACGTGTTTGCGCGGCGCTGCCCCGAGCGGGAACAGAAAGGGAAAAGGAAGGAAAAGAAGTAGTAGGAAGTTAACCAAGGAGAACTAGCAGAGCTGCCAGGTGAAATATATCAGAATCAGCCAATTACACAGGTAGCAGACTAGCCCAGCCCAGCACTTTAAACTCTGCAAACAGCATTCTTCCCTGTTTTTTCCCAAGAACTCTGCAACACTGCAGTATACAAAGAGGGAAAGCTTAAAAACTTTAAAGTCAGACAAAATGTTTGGGGCTGCTATTGCTATCATAAACCAACATGTGCAAGGTGCTGAGGGTGGTGATGTTGTGAATGCTGCTGAGCAACCCACAGTGAGGAGACGGAGAAGAGTGTACAGACCCAGGGTAACCTACCAGGGGCTACATCAGCTGGAGATAGTGGAGCACTATAGGGTGGACAGAGACCTCCTGCAGCAAATTGTTGAGCTGTGCCGGCCACGCCTCACACACAAAACCAACAGAGGGGAACCCATCCCAGTGGATACCAAGGTATGTGTTGGCCTAAGAATACTAGCTACAGGTACCTTCCAGAGACCAACTGGTGATATGATGGGGATTTCACAGGCATCAGCATCCAGGGTACTGCACCAGTTCCTGGATGCCATGTCAGCACATGTCGGTGAGCACGTATATTTCCCCAATTCCTGTGAGGCATTGGCCAGCAATATGCGTCTTTTTCACCAAATAGCAGAATACCCTGAGGTAGTGGGTGCAATAGACTGCATGCACATACACATCAAAGCACCACCCGGTGAGCAGGGTAGGGTCTACATCAACCGCAAGGGCTTCCCCTCCATCAACTGCCAGGTTGTGTGCAATGCCCAGGGCATAATAATGAATGTGTGTGCTGGCTGCCCTGGAAGTTATCACGATTCCTACATCTGGCATCTGACACAGCTGTACCAGACATTTGCCAGTGGGGACATCCCTGATGGTCACCTAGTGGGGGATGCTGGAGACGCACTGGAGCAGTGGCTGATGACACCCATCAGAAATGCACACACACCCGAGCAAGAACTCCATAATGAGGCACATGCACAAACAAGAAACATAATTGAGCGTGTGTTTGGGATGCTGAAGTCACAGTTCCGGTACCTGGACACATCTGGTGGAGCCTTGCAGTACTCACCAACTACATGTACCCAAATTGTCATGGTATGTGCCATGCTACACAATATGATCCTGCAGAAACAGCTGCAGCAGGAACAACATGGGGCAGGGCCAAACAGCCCCCCACCATTGCCAAGGCCTGCACAGGCACAGCGTGACTTGGAGGAGGAACAACCTGAGCCTGCCCCAGTAGGCAGAAGGAGGTGTGCTCACTATACCCTGGCCTTGGCAAAGAGGCAACGCATAGCACATACACTGACTCAGTAGGAACCCTGGAAATGACACCTCTCTCTGACTCGCACATACAGTAAAAGGGATGCCGAACTTGACACTACCTGTTTTCAAACATGTATAAGGAGTGTAATATGTGCATCCGACATAGGCAGCCCTGTAGCACCACCTGAGGCATAAGTCCCTATTTTAAGCAATATAAAGCACTGCTAAGCAAATTTTACCAGTATTAAGCATATTTAAATACAATTGCACGTAGCAGCGCACCGCACTAACCAGCGCAACGTCAGGCAAAGTTGGGCAATGTTGGGCAAAGTCGGGCAATGTTGGGCAAAGTCGAGCAAAATTGGGTAAACATGCTCACACCTGCTTTACTGTTCCTTAACCAGTCAGGTCTGCCCAGCAGGAAAATAAAAAGCAGTGACAAGGCTCAAACTCAGGATACTGTGCACTATAGTCACAGTACTGAACAACTAAGCCATGACAGCATTTAACTGGTACAGGCACAACTTAAGTCACTCACACATACCAGTTTGGGGGGGGTCACATACCTAACAGTCACAGCCAGCAGGACAATTGTAGACAAATGCAAACACAAACAAATGCTGTATCATGCCCTCTGAAGAGGTATATGAGTAACCTCCCCCCAGGCCTATGCAGACAGATAACAGCAGGCCAGGCAGTGGAAAAATGCATTCACCAACAACTTTTACATCATCTCTCTCAACATAACTTAATAGCAAACTGTCAACATGGCTTTAGGCCATCACATAGTACCACTACTGCCCTTCTATCCTTCACAGATACCATCAATAGAAACCGTAGCAAAAACATCCTCTCATCTGCACTCTTTATTGACCTCTCTAAAACTTTCAACATGGTAAACCATACCTTCTTAATCAATATTCTTGAATCTCTTTCCTTTGATTCTCTGGCCATTAAATGGTTTAGATCATACCTCAGCAACAGGCAACAGGCAGTCCTCTGGGAAAAATCAAATTTCATCCTTTTTACCTGTCACCATTGGGGTCCCTCAGGGCTCCATTCTTGGGCCACTTCTTTTCTCATTATTTATTAATGATCTCCATGTAGCAATTCCTCAAGCCACCTGTATTCATTATGCAGATTACTCCACACTAATATGCTCAGCAACCTCTCCATCTGAACTATATTCTCTTACTCAAAATGTTTTCAACACTGTAGAAACATGGTTTACCAAATGTTGTCTCCTTCTTAATGCCAAAAAAAACAAAACTCCTTCTCTTTACACCCACTACTAGGTCCTCCCCCTTAGATTTCTCAATCTCTTCAAATAATGTCACTGTTATTTTCCCAGACGCTACCACTAAACTTTTAGGAATAACCATTGACAATAATCTCTCATTTGATTACCATATAAATAACACCATTAAAATAGTCTACAGAAAAAATAGGCTCCTTATATAGAATAAAACCTTTTTTAACCTCAACAGCCAGAGCAAAGATCGCTCACTCCCATCTAATCTCAACCCTTCTGTATGCTTCACCTATATTTACCAACCTTAAGAAAACTAACCTTAACAAATTAGCAACTTCCTATAATAACATTGACAGATTCGCTACTGGCAATGCCTTCAGAACCCACCACTGTTCTAATCTTAGGCAACTCGACTGGCTGGAATTCCAAAACCATCTGATAATCCCCCAACTCACAATTGCCCACAAGATATTTTACCAACCCAATAATACCTCTATACTCTCAAAGCTCTTAATCCCATATAATAATCTGAACTCCCTACGGTCTTCTAGCAAACTCCTTGGTAGCTTAACAAAGTCTAATAATACAGCTGGTGACTCTCTGTTTACCAACACAGCAGGAAAAAACTGGAACCTGTTACCCAATGAACTAACTCTAATTACATCCTTGCCACTCTTTAAACAAAAACTTAAAAAACACCTCCAAATGCACTGGCTATGCCCTTGTAGTAACCCTGACTAACCACCCTCTTCACCTCTGTTTCTTCCTCTTCTAACCAAACTTCCAAACATTTAAATGCCTAGTCTTGTTATTAAGAGTGACACTATTTAAACTCTAATCAGCTTATTGTTTAAATCCTTCTACCTGATGTGAACAATTGTACATAACTCTTACTGTATTACATCTGTTTTAGCTTTCTTAAGCAATATTATGTTTACTGTTACTTTTCTCAAGTATTTTTATCTCTAGAATGTAATAACTACCTGTTTTATTTTGTTTATTAATCCTTTATTTACCATGTAACAATATTTCTATACTTTTGTATATCTGTGTGGAGCTTTTCTCCCCGGGCCTCTACTGAAAATGGAAATATATCCAGCTAGACTAGCCCAGTCAACAAATGTAAAATAAAAATAAATAAATAAAATGTGGGTTGGGTAGGCTATGAAATCACAAACTAATATGCGTGTAATTGGAAGCTAAGGTCTGTAGTACAGTGGTATGCCTCAAGCCAGTACGATAGGCAACAGTACAGATTGAAATAGAGTACCTGACATAGCAGTACAGGCCTAACAAATTTGTATAAGTGTTAGGTGTACCCCTCATCCTATGTACACCCACAGTAACAATCAGGTGTGCCCCCCTGGGTAGAAATGTACAAATAATAGCTGTCCCCCCTGTATGTAGAAATGTTGATAAGTCTATGCAAATTGACTCATGGAAGCCCTGCAGGCACAGTATGCTTCCTGTCAATGGACAACACAAAGGTGAGCCCTGAAGTAAAAACCAACTTGATTTTTCACACACATATAGTATATATGCCCGTAGTGGGCATGCTCACACACTTAAACAAATTTAGCAAATTTCAGTCAGCAACATACTTAAAGGTAATACTGGGCATGCTCACACACTTGAACAAACAAAGCAAATGTCAGTCAGCAACATACTGAAAGGTCATACTGGGCATGCTCACACACTTAAACAAACAAAGCAAATGTCAGTCAACAACATACTGAAAGGTCATACTGGGCATGCTCGCACACTTAGGCCATGTCTGAGTACAGCAGTGGGCCACACATATCTGGCAGTTGCAGTTCTTACTCCAGACACTTGTCACTATTCACCAATCCTGCCTTGCTCACACAGTGATATGAGAACAGACCCATATAATATATTGGACCCCTGTCATAATCAAACTATGTACTACAAGTACTTAAGTTGTTCAAAGAAAGTGAAAATGCAAAGAAGATCAATAAATCTCCGATCAGTATCACCAAGAAACAATGAGCACTCCTAACATTATCCAAGCCATGTTCTGGCAAAAATATTGCGAAAGAGTCCATAGAGAACCATGAAGCTTTCTTTCGCTATGTCATAAATATCAGTGTAAACTCATACATGTTCTGAGTCACTGCAATGTGTAAATGAATACATGTACATGACTAACATTGCCAACATCTTGTCAGACAGGTTCATACATATTTACCCCCCTCTCACTGACAAAAGGGCCCCTTACCATACCTGGAGATTGTGAAAACCGAGAAATCACATATACAATAGTTAAACAGCTCTATCCAAACCTAAAAACATGGCATCTATGGGATGACATGGTTTCCCTGGCTGTGTCATATGTGAACTCCAAAACAAACAGACCCTGCACCTGAACAGTCTGTTGAGACTCACCCTCTGTACAGGATATGAAACTGTTGAATGGGTTACAGCAACGTTTGGCACACTCCACAAGTGTTGGTGCACAACATACCATGGTAACTATAGTCTTATAAGTCTAATAAGCCTGATCTGCAAGGCCATGGAGTCCATCATTATGGAACTCATAAACAGAGCTATTGGGAGCCTACAAACACCCAACCTTACACATTTTGGTTTGGTCAGGGGCAGATCATGGTTCCTAAACCTGCTAGACAGTTTTCAAGGCAGTCACCCAGGACATACATCAATGAAATGAGCTCCACATGGCCTACATAGACCTTGAAAAGCCCTTTTCCAACATCCCACACACATGTCGTATCCACAAAATCAACAACCTGTTCATAAACACGTATATCATCTGATGGATTGTCAACTGGGGCACAGATAGATCCACAAGGTAAGAATTGTGGTCTCCTGTTCAAGCTGGTAACAACTGCTGTCCCCCATGGCTCAGTCCTGGGACCCCTCCTGTCTGGTGTATACTTTTCAGAAATACAGTCAAACAAACGAGGGCTATGTTTAGCAAAGTTTGTGGATGACTGCAAAAAGGTTATCATAATCGATGTTTGGGACAACAGAGACATCCTTAAAAAGGGTCTCAGTCAGACAGATGTGGTGTCAAAATTACGGCCTCGAGCTACAGTCATACAAATACCACATAGGTGCCAACACTCTAAATATGGAGGTAATAATAAGGGATCTATGGACACATGTGGATAGTCATCTCTACTTCCAGAAACACATTCACAAAGTGGTTAGAAAATCATGCTATGTGTTCCCACAAATTGCCAAAGTCTTTGCATGTAGGTCAAAGGAGGTTCCCTCTACTCATCAGTCATCAGACCCATCAGAGAGTATCTTGGCACACTTGCGATAAATCTGACTAGGCACCTTCAGCAGCTGGAAAGACCACTGAAGTACTTCAACAAGAGGAATACTGGCCTCAAACAGTTGCCCCATGCAACAAGACTGAATTTAACTCAATCTGTACTCTGTTGCATACTGTCTACTCAGGCGATCTCTGCCCAACAGACAGGTCCTTGTCCAATGCAGAACTGATGTACATGCGCTATCTGAAGTAAACCCAAGCTCACTGTGCCACATGCTCTAGGGATATCATCATCACAACAATAAATAGAACATGTTGGAGGGATATATTACTAACTCACAGACTTCCCTTGCTTTGGAACAGGCTCCCAACCTACATTAAGCTGAGTCCCTAACTGACACTCTTCTAGAGGAGCCTTGATGAGTGTATGTGAAACTGAACTGTCACACCATGGATCACTTCATCAGCTCTACTACACAGAGGCCTAGGGAACTAACCCCATGTGTGGTGATAGCTGCACACTCTGGCCATACTAATATATGCCTTCAGGCAGATAGCCTATTACCTACCTATGTACCTATATATATATATATATATATATATATATATATAGGGGGAACACAGTATAATAAGCCAAAGATGGATGGGCAGAGATGTGTGTAAGAGGGTGACCATGACAGGGAGCCATCCAGGACTGTCCCACCCAGCACACATCCCAATGGCACAAAAGACATGAGGTGAACATCTCACCCACTGTACATAACAGCCACCAGTATCTGTAAGCATTACAGTGTATGTGGTCCATGTGCCTGCTGTATAACATGACTGTACAATGAAGTACACATCGACTATCTGTAGACATGTACCTGCCACATAGGTTCATAGGTATGTAGCAGGCTATCTTCATGAAGGCATATATTAGCCTAGGCAAGTTGTGCAGCTTTCACCACCCCATTGGGTAGTCTCCCAAGCCCTAGTTCTAATAGTTAGTACCCTAAGCCCCTTTCTAGTGGGGCTGCTGATGTGATGCCTGGCATGAATTGTCTGTTTCCCATCCACTCATCAAGGTTCCTATTGAAGAGTGTCAGCGAGGGGCTCTTTCTGATGTACACTGGGACGCTGTTCCACAGTAAGGCAAGTGTCTGGGATGGTACTCTATCCCACCAACATGTTGTATTCATTGTTGTGATGAGGTTCATATCCCTGGAGTGTGTAGTGCGACTCACTTTTGTTATCCGTAGATGGAGCATGTTCAACAGTTATGTGTTGGACGTGGCTCTGTATGTTAGGCAGAGTGTGCCTCTGAGTAGGTGGTACGCAACGGACAACAGATTTAGTTTTACCAGTTGTGTTGCATAACACAACTGTTTGAGGCCAGTAATCCTCTTGGTGAGGTACCTCTGTGGTCTCTACAGCTGCTGGATATGCTTAGTTGAGTACATCCAAAATGGTGCATTGTACTCAATGATGGGTCTGATGACTTAAGAGTAGAAGGCCACCACTACCTCTTTTGATCCTGATGTAAACCCTTTGTTGATTAGTTGGGCCACATAGAATTTCCCAATCACTTTGGCAACATGGTTGTCAAAGGAAAGATGACTATCTACTTGTGTCCCCAGATCCCTTATTACCTTGTCAGTTTTAAGGGGGTAAACCTATGTGGTAGTTTGTGGGTACTTTGTTTTCACCAAAGGGGATTACTATGCATTCTTCCACATAGACCATGATTCTGACACCACACATCTGTCTCATAGAGTCCCTTCTGGAGAATATTTGTGTCATCCAGGGAATCTATTATGACAAACACTTTACAGTTCCCAGCAAACTTAGTCAACCACAACCCTCCTGTGTTGGCATGTACTTTTGAGAAGTCTATACCAAACAGGAGGGACCCCAGGACTGAACCCTGGGGGACACTAGTTGTTACTGGTGTAGAGTCCGACATGTAGCCAGGAACTCTTAATTTGTGGGATCTATCTGTGAGCCAGTTTGCAATCCATCTTGTGATGTATGGATTCATGCCCAGGTTGGTGAGTTCATCTATGATGCCTGACTGGGGAATGGTGTTAAAGGCCTTAGTGAGGTATAGGTAGGCTGTGTGGAGCTCATTTCAATCATCTGTAGCCTGGGTAACTGTCTCAAAGAAATCCACCCAGTTCAGGAGGCGTGATCTGCATTTGACAAAGAAAAACTGGGTGTGCTCGACTGTGTGAAGGTTCCCAATGTCTTTATTGTTGACTTCCATTATGACTGGCTCCATTGCCTTGCAGATCAGACTCGCCAGGTTCATAGAACGTGAATGCCAAGGGTCTTTTGTGGCCCCACCCCTGTGGAGTGGGAAGAACATTGCTGTGCAACATTCTATGGGTACATATCCTGTAGAGAGCATGTAGAGAGAGGTGTAGGTATCCTTGATGAATATGGATACATCCCCACCCTATGTGCTATGATCCAGGTTCTGATGCTGGAAGGTATGGAATGAGTAGTATCCTGGTAGTATTGGTGTGCTCTCTAGAACCTTGAACTAGGTTTCTGTTACTGCACAGATATCAATATTCTCCATACTGAGAAGTGCCTCGAGTGTGTGCATCTGGAGGCTGAGACTTCTGGCAATGAGTAGCATTTAGCTCACTTTGTGGTTATTTGTGTTGCTTACGGGGTTTGGTTTGTCCTGAGTGACTGGTGTTCCACCCCTGAAGTCAATGCCTCATTGGTCTGATCTGACCATAAGCTACTTACCCTACATATCCACATTCTGCCCCCACCCCCCATTAAGGAAACCATGTTAAAAAATATCTCCAAAGACAACTTCATGATTCTTAAGACAGAAGTAGTGAACTTCAGGACACCCATGCAGATGGATAATACAGTTACGACTACTGAATCCTACACAATTGCACTTTATAAGCACTTACATGAGTGCATGGATCATGCTATCTCAAACAGAACCAAGACGTCATCCTCCAAGAAAAGGAAGCCAATCTGGTGGTCCCCTGCCATAAACAAACTGCACAACAGAAGGAAGAAACTGTTGCAAAAGAGGGTAAAACCCATGAGTGGAGGAGCTCCCTGGTCAGCCTCAGTAAGAAGCTGCGATCCCTGATAAAATCCTCCAAAGCTAGTTATGAAAACAAAATCACCACCGATTCTAAAGACAACCACAAAGCATTCTATAGCTATGTCAAGAATCACAATGGCAACACTCAGATCTGCTCTGAGTTACAGCACAATACCACTAAATATACAGACCCAACTGATATTGCCAACATCCTGGCAGATAGGATCAGTGCTAACTTTACCCCCCTCTCACCCATGAAAAAGCCCATCTCTATACTGGAAGAATGCAGAGTTGCTGTAATCATGGCTGCATAGGTAAAAAACACTCTCCAAAGCAAGGAACACAGCATCCATGGGACAAGACAACATCCCAGGCTGCGTAATACACGAACTACAGAACGAACTGGCACCACACCTAAGTACCATGTTCAATCATAGCCTCCCCTCAGGCTTTGTGCCTGCTGAATGGCGCACAGTGACGGTTATCCCACTACACAAGGGGGAGCCACCATGGACCCCGGGAACTAGCGCCCGATTAGCTTGATGAGCCTGGTCTGCAAGGCCATGGAACGTATCATCATGGAACTTATAAACAAAGACATTGGTAATCTCCAGACACTGGGACCACAACCATTTCAGGTTTGTAAAAGGCAGATCATGTCTCCTAAACCTGATAGACTTCTTCAAAGCAGTCACCAAAGCCATAGACAAAGGTAAGGTGGTTCACACAGCCTATCTAGATCTTGCCAAGGCTTTTGACACCATCCCCCACTCTGGAATTATAGATAAACTCACTAAACTAGGTATAAATCCCTATGTCACAAGATAGGGTACCAACTAGCTCACTGACAGAACCCACACTGTGAAAGTAGCAGACTCCAAGTCCGACTTCGGACCAGTGACAAGTGGAGTACCACAGGGTTCAGTCCTGCATCCTGTCCTGTTTGGTATCTACTTCCCTGAAGTACAGGCTAGCACAGAAGGTCTTTGGCTAATGAAGTTCCCAGATGACTGCAAACTAGGAACCATAATCGAAACTACTAACGATGTGGACATCCTACAAAAGGGCCTCACTGAAACAGATACCAGGTGTCAAAAACATGGCCTCAAGCTCAATGCTGAAAAGTGGATTGTCATCCCCTTTGGTAAAAACTCTTTACCCATGAACTACAACATAGGCGGTAGTATACTTAACACTGAAAGTGTGATAAGAGACCTTGGGACACAGGTGGTCAGTAGACTCTCCTTTGATAATCACATCGCCACAGTAGTCAGGAAATCCTTCTACGTGGCACACCTCATCACAAAAGGTTTCTCATCCAGCAAAAAAGTGGTCATTGTTACCCTCTACTCATCACTCATTAGATCCATTATAGAGTACAACGCCCCTTTTGGTATGTACCTCACAAGACATCTACAACAACTGGAAAGCCCGCAGACATACCTCACAAAGAGGATTAGCGGCCTCAAATACATGCCCTACACAGACCATTTTAAAACACTCCAGCTTTACTCTGTCACATATCGCCTACTTAGAAGTGATCTCTGCTTAACATACAAAGCTATGTCAAACACAGAGCTGTTGGACATGCTCCACTTAAAGAAATCCCAATCTCTCTGAGCTTCAGCCCCAAAACCCAGACCGAAATACAAAAGGAAGGGGTGTATCCATTTTCATAAAGGATACCCACACCTCCAGGTTAGTGGCACAGCACGAGGCCTCAGAGACCATCCAAGTGCAACTAACAGTGGGCAAAGCTGCTTATCAGATTGTAGCCTGCTACAGATCACCTACCTTATCTCAGGACCCTCACTCAGCATTCCTGAGAACACTGGAAAATATAAAGGTCCTACCAAACACCATGATATTAGGAGATTTTAACTACCCAAACATTAACTGGGAGAATTACTCAAGTACAAACTCCTTTGCCCAATGCTTCCTAGAGTTTATAAACTCAAATGCCCTGGAACAGCTGGTCACCATGCCCACTAGAGGTGACAACATACTGGACCTGATCATCATCAACATGGGGGATCAGTGTTCCACACCAGAGGTAAACCCCTCGCTGGTAAGATCAGATCATAAAGTAATCACACTGGACATCCACATCCTGACCCCACCCCCAGTCAAGGAAACCACTGTGAAAAGCATTTCAAAAGCAAACTTCACACGTCTCAAGACCGAGGTGGAAAGTTTCATAGCCCCCTTGCTAAAGGATAATGCTGCCCAACCCACAGAATCCTTTACAAGTGCATTCTATGAGCATCTACAGGGATGCATGGATTAAGCCATCCCAAGTAAAACCAAAACTCACTCCTCCAAAAAGAGGAAACCAGTCTGGTGGTCCTTGGCCATAAATAAGCTATACAACAGAAGGAGGAAACTACTACATGATAGAGCAAAATTCCAGAAAGGAAAGGCATCACTGATCATTATTAGCAAGAAACTGATCTCTCATAAAATCATCCAAGGCCAGTTTCTAAAAAAAATTGACAAGGAATCTAAAGATAACCACAATGCCTTCTTTAGCTATATCAAACATTTAGGTGGCAACTCTCAGAAATACTTTGAGCTACTGCAAAATGGCAAAAAATACACTGAACCAACTGACATTGCCAACATCCCGGTGGACAAGTTTAGTGCAAACTTCACCCCCCCACCCTCAAAAGGGCCTATGTCCATCCCAGAAGAATGCAGAGCCCCAGACATCATGGACATGAAGGTAAAAATAGCCATCTCCAAAGCTAAGAACACAGCATCAATGGGACCGGATGGTGTCCCAGGCTGCGTCTTACACGAGCTCCAAAAGGAACTAAACCCTCACCTAAATTCACTGTTCAGACTCAGCCTTACCACAGGCTATGTACCCAAAGAATGGCATACAGCAACAGTCATCCCGCTCCACAAAGGTGGTGCCACAACAGGACCTAGGAACTATCACCCTATAAGCCTAACCAGCCTGGTCTGCAAAGCTATGGAGCGAATTATCATGGAACTCATAAACAGAGACATTGGGAACCTCCAGACACTGGACCCTACCCAATTCAACTTTGTTAAAGGCAGATCCTGCCTCCTAAACCTAGTTGACTTCTTTGAAACAGTTACCAAGGCCATAGATGAAGGGAAGGTAGTCCACGCAGCCTACTTGGACCTCATTAAGGCCTTCAACACCATTCCCCACTCTGGCATCATAGACAAGCTTACCAGCTTGAACATTAACCCCTATGTCATGAGATGGGTGGCCAACTGGCTCACAGATAGAACACACAGAGTTGCGGGTGCCATGTCAAACTCTAAACCAGTCACAAGTGGCATCCCACAGGTCTCGGTCCTGAGACACCTCCTGTTCAGTATATACTTCTCTGAGGTACAGGCAAGCATGGGAGGACTATGGCTGATCAAGTTCGCAGATGACTGCAAACCGGGGGCCATAATCGACTCTCTGGCTGACACAGACATCCTCCAGAAGGGTCTTACAGAGACAGATACCTGGTGTCAAAATCATGGTCTCAAGCTGAATGCCAAAAAATGCATAGTAATCCCCTTTGGAAAAAAACAAAGTGCCCATGAATTACCACATAGGTGGTAATCCACTAGGTACGGAAAATGTAATTAGGGACATGGGGACCCAGGTAGATAGTAACCTCTCCTTTGATAATCACATTGCCAAAGTGGTTAGATATTCCTCCTATGTAGCCCACCTAATCACAAAAGGGTTCACCTCTAGATCAAGATAGGTCATTGTGCCCCTCTACTCATCACTCATTAGGCCCATAATAGAGTACAATGCCCCATTTGGTATGTACCTTAATTGGCACATGCAACAGCTGGTAAGACCACAGAAGTACCTCACCAAGAGGATCATGGGCCTCAAAGAGATGCCCTATGCAGCTCAACTAAAGGAACTCCAGCTCTACTTGGTTGCTTACTGCCTACTCAGAGGTGATCTATGCCTGACGTATAAGGCCATGTCCAACCCGGAATTAATGGACATGCTCCACCTCAAGAAAAACAAATCTCTTAGAGCCACATGCTCCAGTGAATTAAACCTCAGCAAAGCAATGAACAGGACATGCTAGAGGGATAGATTCCTGTCCCAGAGACTTCCCTCACTCTGGAATAGAATCCCAGTTGATGTTAGGCAGAGCCCCTCGCAGACTCCCTTCAAGAGGAATCTTGACGAGTGGATGGGAAATTGTAAATTTACCCCTGGGATCACTTCAGTGGCCCTGATAGACAGGCCCAGGAAACTAATTTAAAAGGGAGGCAAAAGTCAACACATTCTGGCTAGGCTTATAAATGCCCTTGGGCAGATAGCCTAGTACCTACCTATGAACCTATGAACCTACACACTCTAGGGACCTAAACCTTGTCACCACAATAAACAGAACATGCCGGAGGGATAGATTCCTGTCCCAGAGACTTCACATACTCCAGAATAAACTACCTATCTATATCAAACAAAGCTCCTCATTAGCACTCTTCAAGAAAAATCTTGATGATTGGATGGGAAATGGGAAATTCACCCTGGGGATCACTTCTGTGACTCTGCTCGACAGTGGCACAGGAAAATAAATTTCTTGGATGGCAAAAGCCAGGGTACCTTTTTGGCTGGGCTTGTATAGGCCCCAGGGCCGATAGCCTAGTACCTACCTATGAACCTATGAACCTTTGAGCCTTGCCTAAAAAAGGTAATATGGGGACAGCAAGAGCCTTGGCCAGTATTCAGAAGCATAGGGGCAACAGGTGCAAACCATCTGTAGCGAAGCAACAAGACTTGTCTATCATGCCATCACAGGCAGACAGAGACTGGATCCCCTTTGAATGACACCAGAAGCTCAGCCAATTGTTGAAGTTTATCATCTTTCTGTTATATTGCAGTATCATGTAGGTGAAGGTAAGATGCTACACAAGATTTGACCCTGTGTGTGCCAGCATGTGGTGCATCAACCCATATATGATATGGTCATGGCCTATGCATACAATACACTCACAATACACCTAGTATGATAAGCCTGTTGAGGTTAGCAAATATAAAAAAAACCTTTGTGCAAACTGTCAGCAAGAATTGTCTGTATTGCACCCTGTAACTCCATATTGCTTGCTGAAGTGTAAAAACGTACTTAGTTTGGATTAAGAACACCGCACTTGCCAAGTGTGTGTGTGTGTGTGTGTGTGTGTGTGTGTGTGTGTGTGTGTGTGTGTGTGTGTTTCTCTCCCTGTGGAGAGAGCAACCATTTTGGAGACTACTCACACCCCTTAAAAGTGGTATACTCATCTTTGTCATCTCATGATGTCACCATCCTGCAAATATACCTGTGGAAAAAAGCAATCCCAATAATGTGTATAGCGCGTTGGGTAAATGTGTACTGTTATAATATCATGATGTAGTTAGGTAGGGATTTGAATCCTGCACTTGCTAACTGTGTGAGTGTGTGTTGCTCTGGGGAGGAGCAACCTTTTTGGAGACTACTCAAACACCTTAAAAGTGGTATACTCATCTTTGTCAAGTCTGATGATGTCACCATCCTACAAATATACCTGTGGAAAAATGAAATCCTAATAATGTATGTAGCGCATTGTGTAAATGCATACTGCTGTAGTTAGGTAGGGGTTTGAATCCTGCACTTGTCAAGTGAGTATGTGCATCACCCTGGGGAGGAGCAACCTTTTTGGAGACTGCTCACACCCCTTAAAACTGGTATACTCATCTTTGTCAAGTCTCATGATGTCACCGTCCTACAAATATACCTGTGGAAAGGTGAAAGCTGAGTAATGTGTATAGTGCGTCGTGTAAATGCATACTGCTATAATATCAAAATGTCATTAGATAGGGGTTTGAATCCTGCACTTGCCAACTGTGTGTGTCTCCCTGGGAAAGAGCTACCTTTTTGGAGACTACTCACACCCCTTAAAAGTGGTATACTCATATTTGTCAAGTCTGATGATGTCAACATCCTACAAATATACCTGGGGAAAGGAGAAATCCCAATAATGTGTATCGTGTGTTGTGTAAATGCATAGTGCTGTAGTGTCATAATGTAATTAGGTAGGGGTTTGAATCCTGCACTTGCCAATTGTGTGTGTGTGTGTCTCCCCTGGGAAGAAGCAACCTTTTTGGAGACTACTCACACCCCTTAAAAGTGGTATACTCATCTTTGTCAAGACTGATGATGTCACCATCCTACAAATATACCTGTGGAAAGATGAAATCCCAGTAATGTGTATAGCGCATCATGTAAATGTAGTTAGATAGGGGTTTGAATCCTGCACTTGACAGCTGTGTGTATGTCTCCTTAGGAAGGAGCAGCCTCTTTGGAGACTACTCACACCCCTTAAAAGTGGTATACTCATCTTTGTCAAGTCTGATGATGTTACCCTCCTACAAATATACCTGCGGAAAGGTGAAATTCCAGTAATGTGTATAGCACTTCGTGTAAATGTATACTGCTGTAGTATTATAATGTAGTTAGGAAAAAGTTTGAATCTCACACTTGCTGACTGTGTGTGTGTGCTCTAGGTGTGTGACACAGTTGGCCAATGAGAAGTGGGTTCTGATTTTTCTAGTGTATGACATATCACAATGGCAACTGTATGTGCATTACACATGTAAGGTAGCTGTGGGGCAAATCCATATACATACATGTGACCTCAAGTATTTCATAGGTGGGTACTCTGCTTTCTCCATGAATGCATCTGTTATCTTTGCCAGAGCATGCTGGCGCTTTCCAGACCTTAGGTCACTTCTGTATGTTTGTGACAAGCTTAGCCACTGCAGTGATCCCTGGGCTACGTCTTCCTTTTCACATCCACTCATCACGGTTTCTATTGAAGAGTGTGAGTGAGGGTTTATGCTTGAGGTATATTTGAAACTTGTTCCAAAGCAAGCAAAGTCTGGCAAAGATGACTAATCATTATAGGTGTGCAACAACCTCTGTGGATCTGCATGCAAACCTTTTATTGCTTATGTGCTCCACAGAGGGATTTCCAAAACCCTTTGGTAATGTGATTATCAAAGGAGAGATGACTTAACACATGGCTCTATGTATACATTAGTACCTGTTCCACATTTTGGGGGCTACCACCTATGTGGTACTCTGGGGATACTTTGTTTTCTAAAAGTGGATAACTATGCTTTTTTGGCTTATAGCTTTTCAGCATGAGTTTGACACCAGGTATCTGTCTGTATGATACTCTTTTGGAGGATGTGTGTGTCATCTGGAGAATAAAGTATAGCCCACAGTATGCATTGTCATCAAACGTGGGCAGACATATCCCTACTGTGTTTGCTTGTAGCTAAGAAAGCTATATGCCAAACAGGAGTGGTCCCAGGACTGAGTGCAGGTGAATACCACTTGTTACTGGCATAGAATAGTACATGGAGGCTGCAAATGTTACTGTGTGTCCTACATCTGTGCATCAGTTGTCAAGCCATCATCTAACAATCATTTATGGTCAGTCTGTTGAGGTTATGTATAATACCAGTATGTGGGATGGGTATGAATTGCTGGTGAGCTATAGCTTGGCTGTGTTGACCTCCCCTCCCTCACCTAAAGCCTTGTTGACTGGATTGAAGTCTACTAGGTGTAGGAGCCATGATCTGGCCTTTAGAGAACCTGAGTGGGTATGGTGCAGTGTTTGCAAGTTCATAATGTCTCTGTTAATGAGTTATTTTCCTGTGCCACTGTCGAGCAGAGACACAGAAGTGATCCCCTGGTCCAAGGCTCCCGAGAGCACCCCAGCACTACCAGGTTATACCTCATACCATGCTTTTTGGCCCCAAAACTTGGACCGAACCACAAAAGGAGGGGGAGTATCAATATCCGTCAAAGATACCCACACCTCCAGGTTGGTGGCACAGCACGAAGCATCAGAGACTATCCATGTGCAACTAACAGTGGGTAAAACTGCCTTCCAGTTTATAGCCTGCTACAGACCACCCTCCCAAATCCAGGAACCCCACTTGGCCTTCCTGAGAACACTGGAAAATATGAAGGTCTCTCCAAACACCATTATATTGGGCGACTTCAACTACCCAAACATAGACTGGGAGCATTACTCTAGCTCCAACACCCTAGCCCAAAGGTTCCTAGAATTTATAAACTCAAATGCTATGGAACAACTTGTTACCACTCCCACAAGAGGGGAAAACATACTGGACCTGATCATCGCCATCATGGGGACTCTATGCTCCAGACCAGAAGTGTATCCCTCACTGGTAAGATCAGACCATAAACTAATCTCACTGGATATTCACAACCCTACCCCACCCCCTGCCCAAAATCCACAGTGAAAAACTTCTCTAAAGCAAATTTCACACTCCTCAAAACTGAGGTGGAATCCTTCAAAGCCCCCGGGCCTGTGGAAAATACAGCCCAGACCGAAGAATCCTTTATAAATGCATTCTATGAACACCTTCAGGAATGCATGGATCATGCAATCCCAAATAAAACCAAGACCCAATCCTCCAAAGGCAGACGTCCTGTCTGGTGGACCCCAGCCATAAACAAACTATACAATAGAAGGAGGAAGCTACTACATGATAGAGCAAAATCCCAAAAAGGGAAAGCATCTCTGATCAGTATTAGCAAAAAACTACGGGCACTCATAAAATCGTCTAAGGCCAGCTTCGAGAGAAAATTGCACAGGACACTAAGGATAATCACAAGGCTTTCTTTAGTTATGTTAGGAACCTGGGTGGGAATTCCCAGATATGCTCAGAATTAGTCCAAAATGACAAAAAATACACCGAACCCACAGACATTGCCAACATCCTAGCTGACAGGTTCGACGCAAACTTCTCCCCCCCCTCCCCACCAAAATGGCAAATATCTATCCCAGCAGAGTGCTGCTCCCCTGACATCTCAGATGCTCAGGTAAGAGCCGCCCTCTCCAAAACAAAAAACACAGCATCAATGGGACCAGACGGTGTTCCAGGCTGCGTCCTACATGAACTCCAAGAAGAGCTAAACCCAAACATAAAACTACTGTTCAATCTCAGCCTTACTACAGGATATGTACCCAAAGAATGGCGTACAGCAACAGTGGTCCCTCTCCACAAAGGTGGTGCCTCAACGGATCCTGGAAGCTATCGCCCCATAAGCCTGACTAGCTTGGTCTGCAAAGCTATGGAAAGGATCATCATGGACCTCATAAATAAAGATATTGGGGACCTACAGACACTGGATCCTACCCAGTTCGGCTTTGTTAAGGGCAGATTCTGCCTCTTAAACCTGGTCGATTTCTTTGAAACAGTCACCAAGGCCATTGATGAGGGGGAAGGTGGTCCACACAGCCTACCTAGACCTCGCAAAAGCCTTCGATACAATACCCCACTCGGGCATTATAGATAAGCTCACCAGCTTAAATATAAACCCCTATGTCACTAGATAGGTTGCAAACTGGCTCAAGGACAGAACCCATATGGTTAGAACTGCGGGAGCCATGTCAGACTCCAAACCAGTTACAAGTGGCATCCTACAAGGCTCAGTCCTGGGACCTCTCTTGTTCGGTATATATTTCTCGGAGGTACAGGCCAACACAGAAGGACTGTGGCTGACCAAGTTCGCAGATGACTGCAAACTGTGTGCCATAATTGACTCTCCAGCCGACACAAGCATCCTTCAAAAGGGCCTCATAGAAACAGACAACTGGTGCCAGAGCCATGGCCTCAAGCTAAACGCCAAAAAGTGTATAGTCATCCCTTTGGCAAAAAAAGTGCCCACAAATTACCACATAGGTGGTAATCCATTAAGTACAGAAGAAGTAATTAGGGACCTGGGGACCCAAGTTGATAGCAGTCTCTCATTTGACAACCATGTGGCCAAAGTGGTTAGAAAAACATTTTATATAGCCCACCTAATCATGAAGGGATTCACATCTAGATCAGGGGAGGTCATCGTGTCTCTTTATTCATCCCTCATCAGGCCCATAATTGAGTACAATGCCCCTTTTGGGATGTACCTTACCAGACACCTGCAGCAACTGGAAAGACCCCAAAGTACCTCACCAAGAGGATCAAAGGGCTCAAACAGATGCCATATGCTGCCCGGTTAAAGAAACTCCAGCTCTACTCAGTGGCATACCGCCTGCTCAGAGGTGATCTGTGCCTGACGTATAAAGCCATGTCCAACCCGGAATTAATGGACATGCTGCACCTCAGAAAATCCAAATCCCATTGAGCTACGCGCTCGAGAGACTTGAACCTCAGCACTGAAATAAATAGGACATGCTGGAGGGACAGATCCATAACCCAGAGGCTCCCTTCACTCTGGAATAAAATCCCAGTCCAGGTTAGGCAGAGTCCCCCATTGACTCTCTTCAAGAGGAATCTTGATGAGTGGATGGAAGATCATAGGTTTACCCCGGGTATCATTTCTGTGTCACTGCTAGACAGAGGCACAGTATACTAACCTCGAAAAAGGGCATAGCAAAATTAATTTAAAATGGGTGGCGAAAGCCAAACACACTCTGGCTAGGCTTATAAATGCCCTAGGGAAGATAGCCTAGTATGAACCTATGAACCTATGAACCATAATGCTGTGATCCATAGCCTTCCAGATAACATTGGTCTGGCTTATAGGATGAGAGTTTCCAGGACCTGTTGTAGTTCTACCCTTAATCAATTTATGTTAACATTTGCACTGGGTGTGATGAAGATGGACAAGTTTAAGAATAAGTATATTAGAGGGTCAGGCCAGGTTTGAAGATTAGTAGACCATGCCAGATAGGCAGGATTAAGTTGGTTTGTACATGTGTTGAGGAGGGATGCAGAGTATATTGTGAAATAGATGCTAAGGATGAAGCTGCCAGGTAACAGGAAAAGAGGAATGCCTAAGATGAGGTTTATGGCTTTGGTGAGACAGGACATGCAGGTGGATGGTGTGATAGCGCATGATGCACAGGGCAGGAAGAAATTATGTACTGTGGCAACCCCTAATGGGAGCTTCCAAAAGGAGAAGAAGAAGAAGATGTTGTAGCTCAACCCTTGTGGACTGTGAACACCATTACTGTGTGTCATTCCACAAGTATATAACCTGTATAGAGGCTGCATCTGGACAGAGCATTTAGATGAGTGGCGACTTCATATGTCAGCTTGTGTATGACACAGCCAGGGATGCTGTCCAGTACCATTGCCACTGTGGTGTGTACTTTGTTAAAGAGATGTTTTAACTGGAGTGTCTGTGAATCATCAGGTTTTACATTCTTCAGGTCTGGAAATGTGGCCCTTGTGTAATGACAGGGTGGTGAAATCTGCATTCAAACTGTCTGACAAGGAATTGGTAATGTCAGTCAGATAAGTGTACTTTGTGACCATTTATATTAACTGTGACCTGATCTGAGATTTCCCCTGTAGATTATGAACAACACTGAAGAAAGCTTTAGTGTTGTCTTTGGAATCCTTGCCATTTTGTATTTTGAAGCTTACCTTGTATGTTTATTGAGGGATTGTATTTTCCCAATGATACTGAACAGAGAGGTTATCCCTTCTTGGTATGTAACTCTTTTCTGGTACAACTTCACAGCTTCTATTATATATTTAGTTTATGGCAGGAATCCATGAGACTAATGCACTTTTACTGTATAAGTAAGAATTTCTTGTGTTTGTGATAGCACGGTCCATGCAACCCTGTAGGTGAACAGTGTGCATCAATAAAGGATTATGCAGCTGGGACAGTGTTAACCTTAGTAATGCAAACCAATGACAGATAGCAACAACAGCATCACCCACAGCACAGTGTCAACCCGTGTCATACACACACGTGTACTCAAGTTCCAAAATGTGTGTAGTACAATGCATACTGGCCACCAATAGAAAGTATGGAGTATTAACACTGGCTAATACAGGGCATGTCACCCTGCCCATGTGTCCAATATGCATGTACATGCAGACAGTGCACCTCCACCATGTTCACAAATGTACACCTGCAAACCTGTGCTGCACACACCTCACACTTACTGTCCACTGTATAACACATGCTGACACAACTACACACATCAGCCAAGTGACACATGGGCAGACAAAACACAATTGGAATAAACACTGGTGGAAACAATACACCATTGCTAATTACAGCTTTAATGCATCATGCCTGCTCAGCTACACCTTCAAGGATATCATTACACTTTACTGCTGACAACATGCTACACATTCAACCATTGATATACTTTATTAAAGTCACCCTGTGCATCAGCACCATGTTAGCCTGTTCCTGCATCAATGTTACAGATGACAGGAGGTGGCACAGGTTTCATCATATGCACAGGGTATGTTGTTGGTTTGCCAGAGGCCTACACTGAGCCATACAATCGACATGTGTGTGTGAGTGTGTGTGTGAGGGCCATGAGTACTGTTATGGGTCAATGTTGATGTAATGTGTGCGGGTATGTGTTTGCCCTAGGTTTCTGGTTTATGTATATGTGTCTGCATGCACACAGTTCCACCACGTGGCTGCCATATACAGAGATGTGTGAGACAGCTACAGACTGTACCTGGCAGGCTTTACAGATCACCGTCTCTGGCCATGGATACAGAACTTGTGCCTGGCAGGGGTGCTACAGACAGTATCAGGTACTAATCCAGACTGGGTACTATCTGAAGAGGTTGACATATGTCCACTGGATCCAGGTCCCTGCTGGGACTGGCCAGAGCCACGTGCACGTGGTCTTCTAGGACGGTCTATGGACAGCCCTCCTCAACATTGCTGGGGCTGGTACTGGCACTACGGGAGCGGCTGTGATTTGCTGGACATCCACGGTGACCTCCAGCTGCTGATGTTGCTGGCATACATTCACATTGACATCTCAACCATCCCGCACTGTCCTGACACATGGACATGACATTGTGGAGGACATCCAATGTCTCACCCCAACGTCTATCAATGACCTCAGTGTAATTACGTATGGCACCTGCTAGGTCATGGATACTGTCATTTACAGAGGTGTTATGAGCCCTCTGTTCCCTTAGTCCCTGTCTGTTGTACCGCTCCATTCATGTCTGTGCCTCCATGGCAGCCTGGAACATGTGTGTGGTAGAAAGAGGTGTGGCACATCTGCCAGGGGCATGATGACCAGCAGTGCTCTGACAAGAACCCCTGGGCATCTGCCTATGTGGTACTACTCCAGACATCTGGCTATGGCTGCTGTGTCCTGATACATGTGCCATAGATACCACACTGTCCTGGCCAGTGCCAACCATACACTGTCCCTCAGCTAAGGGCAATGGTGATGATGGATGTACAGGCAGTATGACTGTGTGCATGGATGGGGTGGAGACTTGTGTACTGTCAAGTGGTGGCCCAACAACAGACCCTGACAAACCTGCCTGTGCCTCAACACACCTATCCTCATGATCATTGTCTGTCTCAGTGACATCAGGTTCCCTGCTGTACTGAACCAGCCCCACCTCGGCACCTGTGAGAGAAAAACAGGAATCACACTTTAAGACTTGAACATGCTGTCAGACCACATGCGCACATGCACACATGTGCACATGCACACATGCGCACATGTGCACATGCACACGTGAACATGTGCACACACACACATGCACACGTGCACATGCACACATGCACACATGCGCACATGCACACATGCACACACATGCACACACGCACACATGCGCACATGCACACATGCGCACATGCACACATGCACATACACAAAAATACACTCCTCCCTAAAGCAGACACACACAACACCAGCAATCTCAGAACATGCACACTAGCAGGTGATGGTAGGGTACAGTATCACAAGCAAAGCAGTCATATCACACATGTCAGCATGCAGGACATGTGTTTCTCAACAGCATGCAGTGCGAGTGTAGACAGTCCTTGTTACTAACAGTATACATGGCTTTGATGCATGTGTTTTGTTATTAGGTGATAGGCCTCCCCCTGGAACACAATGAATACATGGACACAACATGGCTGTGCAGGTATTCAAAACTCTGTAATGTACTGTGCACCATAACAAACAGGTGTACATACCATAGCTGGATGTGTATCTGTGTGTCAGATAGGTATCCAATGCTGATTACAGCCTCTGTGTCTTTAGCAAATAATTGTAGACACATTTTTATCACATGCATGATGAGTATTCACACAACATCATCAGTGGTGCATGGATAATTGATGGAATACTATTCGGTCACATACCCAATGTACGGTACTTATGGTGAGTGTAGCTCATATTGTGGACATGCCAGTGTCATCCATGACATGACATGCTAGAACACAACTGCATATTTAAACACTACACATACCCAATATGTGTCATATGACCTAGCCACTCAATAGCATTACAAGACATATATGTGTCAGTTGTGCAAATGGTGGTTGGTATGCATATTGTTTAGAGGTGCATATGTGAGCACACACACAACATTAAGGTGCTCAGCAAGGTGTATAGCAATGAAAGCTATGTGTAGTACTGTGGTTGCAATAACTGGATGGGGTATAGTACCATAGGGCATCAACATGAAGCATCATGTGGTCACTCAAGGCTACAAATGTTTCCCAAACCAACACTACTCATGCTGTACCGGAACTGTACTACCTTGGCTACATTCACCATTTCACAGTCAGTTGTTAAATGAGATTGTAAGGAGGCCAATAAGGAGCATTCCCTGACATGAATGTGTAGTGTGTTTCAGAGTGTTTAAATGCTCCATGATAGGCCTCTACCCCTCAGGTATATTATGTGTAATGTGTGGATGAGATTTTGGATACTGGAGCGTGTCTTTACAGAGGGTTTGGGAATCATCTATGTGTAGCATGTTAAAATGCTCTGTGTATGACATAGATGTGTATGTTATGTGCATGTTGAGTATCAACTGTGCCTATCCAATGGTCACTACAGTCTAGCCACATTTGTTTGAGATGGTCTGGGTATTGCATGTGTTTGAGGCAGCTAATCACATTAATGAGATGTGCGTGGTCTTACACCAAACATGCACAGCATGCATTATGGGTAGGTGTGTTACATGTGCACATGGCCTACACCTTAACTATGACATGCAATTTTTATTTACAATTATAAATGTAGAACACACTCACCAGCATATGTCCGCTGCTTTGATGTCACCCCAGAGGGACCTACATAGAGATGAGACAGTTTGTCAGTGGCCACAACTGTGGCATTGCTACTGTGTGTTTGCAATCTTACAGTACAACAATAGTTTACATTCACAGGGCTACAGATTATGTTCCAAATGATCAGTATTACACAACAACAGGCTCCACATCTTTTAACGACACACTCCACATCTCACATATGCATGATCTACCAATACAGATAACAGTAGTCTACAGATATGCCATGTTACCTGCATGCTCCATGTGTGCTTGCTGGGTGGCTCCAACCTCCATCATGGTGTATGTCTGCTGCTGTTGGTGTTGGGCAGGTGCCACCAGGCTCAGGAGCAGCTCCTCCACTCTGGTGAGGGGGGGTTGAATATTAGCACCACCTCCTGTTGCAAGCTGTTGTCTCCACACATCAGCAGCATGCTGACGGACATGTCTGAGAAGATCACTGCAGTGGTGGCGTACCTGCTCATATGTCCGGTTATGCAGGCCTACTTCATTTACCCTGCGGACAACATCTTTCCACATTGCAGTACGCTGCTGCTGGTCCTGGCTGGTTCATGAGAACATGAGACTGTAGTGCTGAATCATACTGGTAGTAATTATGTCATCTTCAGCACTACTGTAACTGGGGTTCCTGCGATGTGCCATGATCCCTGGAAGACATAAATATGAAAATATGTCTAAGCAAGTCATATGGCACATTTAACATTATACAGTACAGATATCACTGAACTGCCATATACAGCAACCTATTAGCTAACCGAGAGTGAAACACTTTAACTGCCACTTATCACTGCTCACCCTACAACTGCTTGGAAGTGCCTGGCTCACTCTCAGTCTAATGAACCATGTTCTGCACAGTAACAAAATAAAATCACTATATAAGACTATACAAAAGTACCTGGCACACTGTATGCAACACGATGCACCACCTAGCCACAGCAGATATACATCAAGCTAATGTGTAAAGAAATATATCATCCATCACAATGAGTGTAAGGTCCAGTAAATGTATTACTATTATACCACACAACCTGTTAATGGCAAACCCCTGTCCAAAATATGTGCACAATTGGGAATATAGGATGCATACTGCTGTAGTACACTATGAATGTTGCTAGATACACAGTTATATGTTTTGCCACACATATGTCAAAGGACATGTTACAGACATACCCACACACACACATCAGATATAATTACAGGACACAAAGGTATGACAACCCAGATAAGCTTTCAGTGTGTACTATACAGTACTGTGTGTCAGTACTTACACAACCTTAATCTTGAGAAATGTAATCTGTGATGAATACAGGGACCACACAAAACAGTGGATGCAAGGAATGTGGACATACACCATACTTTGCTGTACAGGCCCACAGCATCAAGTAGTACTACAGTACACACAGGATTTGGATTCAACATCAGTACCAATCAATAATCATAGATGTAATGCTTTAGCCTACAATGACACACCCTAGTTAAAACCAAGGGACTTAATCACACTGTATGCAATAGCACTTTTTCTGCCTAGCAACAGAATACACAGCTTTTGCTAGGATCAAAGCAAGGACCCATAATACCATGACATAAACAATTTCTCACTAAGCTATCCCACAGATACATATCTTTGACATATTCACAAACACATTGATCATCACAGTTAGTTAACAGTACAGAGAATCTATTGCAACAAGTAAATGTAGGTGTGTATGAGTATATATAACGATATATATATATATATATATATATATATATATATATATATAAATATACACATCCATTGGTGTACATATACATATATATGTAGGCACATATACATTTCACCTTTCATAGTGAGAATATCAATTATACAAAGGATGTGAGGTGTACAGTAATATAATAAAATCGCACAGTCTTGGGATAAATGCATTGAAGGTGTTCACAGCCCAGGTAGCTTTAGCAGGCCTCACTGGCTTCAACATTGCAAACTGAACAAACCACCCACAGTGTTTAACCACCACATGTCATATACCAGCACTGTATGCTGTCTTGTTTGTCACACACTAAAACCTACATACAAATATGTGCATACTAACCTTCACCAACATATATATCTCCACCCTTTACAAACAGTTGCAATATGTCCCCTGCTCTATGCACATATACAGATGTGAATATATATATATATATATATATATATATATATATATATATATATATATATATATATATATATATATATATATATATATATATATATATATTTCTCCGTATGTGTGTGGCATACACACACAAGGTCCACATTGTTGTAAGTTCCTGGACCTCACAGCTGAACTGTTGGGCCTTGTTGCAACACAAACAGGTGTCACATATGAACACACACTAATGTTAGGGGGGTATATATGGCTACAAATGCTAGATAAGCATACTAGACTGCTACAGCAGTTGCCAATGCTAAGCTACACTTTAATATGACTATCATGCATGTGTTGTTCTGTCACACCCATGTTTATATAATGTCAGTGCTAATCCCCCCAACAACCATTGGCCACACTACTGTACAGAACACAGATAACATGGATCAGATCTTTGACATTTAATGCTGAGCTACAAATTTCACAGGTATGTCCCACTGCCCACAGGTACACACTGTATTGTCCATAGCAGTAGTTAAGCAGAACATCTATGCATAAAAAAAGTACTGCTGCCACATATGAATGGTTCACATTATGTAGACTATTCTTCAATAACATCTACTACATGCTAGTAAATACATATGTGTCACATACCTTTCCTTTGTATGATTTGGTAATATTTCTTTTTCTTTTTCCTTTTCTCTGTTTCTCTCTCTCTCTCTCTCTGTCAGTCTCTGCAATAGAGTGACTGAGTTTGTTGGCAGAGATTGCAGCCTGCTTTTGTAGGTATTTGCACATGAGCATGTGATGGCCTCTGCACCAATTAGTGGACACCACTTGCTAATTGCATGCAGCCTGCTGTGTAGTAATTGCAGTAATCACTGTCATAGCAACCCAGTACTATAAATTGCTCAGGTAGGCGTGGCCCTTTCAGATTTCCAAGATGGAGATCATCCTTGTTTGCTGTGGGCAACATTGTTTAAGACAGAAGGTTGGTATAGTTCTTATATCAGAAGCCAAGGGTGTAGCCAGAGATTTACATTTTGTACTCAGACCTAATGTTGCTGCTTCCAGTACCCACTTGTTAGTGTAAAAATGTACTCACCCCTAAAAATGCTACCCCAAGATACATGAAAAGATGTACTTTCTTTTCAACTTTTACAATTAACTGCCATAAAGCTAGTTATTGAGATGTATTCCTTTGGCACAAGAATTGTTTGTGAACTGCTATACTGTGAATATTCATTTACTCAGTTTTAAATAGTTTGTGCTTTTTTAGTATATACATTAGCACAAGCTGCTCAAAAAAACTGGACACATGTCAGTACTGTGAGTATGCTTACCAACATCCTTGGTAGACCCTGCACACATAGGTGTATTCTACATTAGGGTAGGGGTGCAGAAGTACAGAGAGCGTAAGTATTATTGTGTGGATTTTATCTTGCTGGACTTACAGGGTTGCTGTGTACATGTTAGTTTATCAAGGCAAGTAGTCTGTCTGCGTAACTCCCAGCTGTGGACCTATCCACATGGTAGCCAGATAATAGCCTGTTATTTTTTGTCTGTGCACCACACAGGTCTTTTCAGCAATAGAGCAATGGCATTGTTACAGTTAGTTGCTACCAGTATATGGCTACATCCATTTGTATTTCAGTGTTGTATTCCTACATAAGGGTATGCTTCCGAAACTCCTTCCAAAGCTATTTGCACAGTGTGTAACAGCAGAAAGGCTGATATGCCTCTGCGTTTCTGCCTCTGCCAGACCTCTCAAACACTCAGGTACATATTTGAACAGACTCAAAGAAAAGTAAAGAAAAAGTCAGGGGTACCTTTAAAATGTTAGTGCCATTAAGTTGAAACATTGAGAGAATCAGAGCATATGAATTAATACACCTTTCCTGAAGTAAAAGAAGTGCCTAACTCTTAATTATTTTCATTATTCATTAAGTGTAATTCACCACCTTTCTGGCCAAAGTCAGTAGTTTTAGGAGGGATTCAGAGGAACAGAGCTAAAATTTGTGCCAAAATCAGGGACATCCCTGAAAATTAGGGACAGTTGGGAGGTATGGCCTCTGCCCTAAACAGATATGCCAGTGTTTGTCCTGCTGTGATACTGTGTGGGGTTATAAAGTGATGGTGTAACATTATTTCCTGCTAGAATGGCTGCTTCTCTTATCACAGTCATGTAATGTAATCCCACAACAACTGTTGGTAAAGATCCACAGAACAAGTTGTATGGTATGGCATTCCTATTTTTCCTTTACATTCACTCATTCTGATGCATGATATATTTATTTCAGCACCAACTTATATCTACTGTGGCTTAGTGGTACTTCATGTTGTGTAGTGTGTACAAGGTCCAGGGTTCGAGACTGACAGAGGTGTTTTATTTTGCTCCTGAGCAGAACAAGGGCCCTCACATACAGAGTGACTAAGGCACTTTTAAGCAGTTGTAAGCGGGTTTGCGCGGGTTTGCATGATGCTTAGCAATGCTTGGCTAAGTGCAAACAAGCTCACACTCACCTAAACCCGCTAACTACTGCTTAATACTGCTTACTCCTGCTAACCCCCGTGCTCATTTCTTTGAAAGAAAAGAAAACTGGGGAGATAAGAAAGTGGTGAAAAAGGGGCACAAAGAGGGAAAGACAGTATGGAAGTAGCTCGGGATGTGCAGGATGGGTGTAGGGAAGGTCCATAGCTGCCCATTTCTTTAACAGCAACAGCTGTGCATATGGAATAAATTTGGAGGCAGATATGAAACCTTCAACCCCTGAGAGAGGGGTGAGGACAACAAAGTATGTTATAATGCCAATTAAATTACATTTATGTGTCCAGTGGACATGTGTGTAAAATGGGCAGCTATGTATGGGGCGTAATTTTTTTTTTGGGAGCAGATTGCCCTTTTTTTTCAGGTGAGAGTGGAATGTGGGGTAGGGGAAGTAGGTATATTTGGGGAGGTAGGTTGGGGAGGTAAACAGACAAGACAAACAAGATGCATACAGGGGTGATATATGACACATGTGGTGGGTGAACACCTTTGACGGGGAGGGATGTTTGGAAATCGCAAGCCCATGAGCCCACAGATGGAAACAGTGGGACTGAGGTCCCCACCCATGAGCAGTCACCACTGCACCTTCACAGCCCCGAGGGTGGCTGTGCTGAGGGCTGTGTAGGAGGGGCAGGCTGACCGGGGAGTTGCGCCACTCACGCCTCAAGCTGGCGTAGAGGTTCTGCAACAGAACGTTCAATCTCTCTACGCACCACAGCCCAGACCGTTCGAAGGGAGATAGGTGGCCCTCCTCCGCCCACGCTTGCACGGGGGGGCCAAGCCCCATCCCCTGCAGCACTTTCACCCGAAGGTGGCACAGAGCCAATGGAGGAGAAGGTCCCAGGCTGGGCACCGGACCTGCTGGTGCCAGGTGCCATGGCCAGCTGAGGTGGGACAGGTGGGTCTGCTGGGACCGGCCTTCCCATACGAACTATGTTTTGGAGGGTTTAATAAAGATATGGGTTAGTAACAGTCAACAGCATTCCCAATTAGTTATAACAGCATGCAGAAGTATTCCCATTAACCCAACACACCAGATTTTCAACAGTTGAAAAGCAAGCATAAAACATGCATATATAGAACAATAGTGGACATTACAACAGCATGCAGGTTGAATTGATGGCAACAGGGCACCAATATTGTGGTATTTTAAAAGGGCACATGCATAGAAATAAGTGCAAATATTTATAAACCAATAGGACATATGTCCCAACAAATGTTTTGAGATTAGACATACTGATTGAGATGTGGAATTTCATTTTTTATGCACATACAGTAGGGTGGGAAAGGATAGCTCAATTAACAACTTATATATCCTTCTAGTTTTCACTACATTCCTATTAACTGCAGTTATATGTCCCTTACATGTATTATTACACTACCCAATGTCCTTATATTGTGCAACTGGATTTTGGTAGATCATTATATACATGAGCTGTATCTTACATACAAACTGTCCAAGATGCAGATGTTACTGTTACATATTTTGAGAGTTGCTCGCACACACTACTGCTAAGATGGTACACTGACAGCTCTATTTTCATATAATTATCTAGATATGCTCAGGTGAAAGTATCAGTTATATGTTAACAGCTCCCTACATTTCTGGCAGCACACTGACATTTCTGGGGAACACAATACCAAGCTACTCATGTGCCAGATTAACCTGTACATGCTGGGCATAAACCAACAGTTGAGGGCTGTAAATATGCATAAAAGCTACTGGCACTCCCTTCATCCACGTTATATGGGCCTACCCAAGTGTGGGTTAACACTGCTTAATACAACAGTACTATTTGTAAAATGCAACAGTACAACAACATATCAAAGAAAATGACACAGACGCACTCCAGGAATTATACATTTATTAAAGGATTATTACACCATTATTTATTGGGTTAAAACACTTTTTGAAGGCTCTCTCATTTATTTTATATAACACTACATGCAGAATAATTACTAACCTGTCTGATGACGCAGCCTTTGCAACTTATCTTCATGGGCTTGCTGATTCATAGCCCGGACACCTGCAGCTGTGAAGTAAATGCAGTGATATTGAGACATACCTATCCATAGTATAGACAAGCATAGCAATTCTTAACTACTTAATACAATGGCTACTTACTCAGTACTGGGGCATTAGGCATTGCACGGGACTACTGGATCCACTGGTCCAGTTGATCCTCCTTACGTCGCTTCAGGTCAGAGTAATGGTGCCTGACCTGCTCACCAGTCCGAGGAATGCCAGTGGCATTGGTGAGATCAAGAGCAAGACTGTTCCATGCCTCCATTTTATATTGGGTGCCCTGGTACTGGCCCCGCAGGAGTCTTTCCTCATGATTGTGGACAAGAAGCCAAACCATTACTTTGGTCTCCTCAATGCCCCAGCGTTGCGCTCGAAATCGAGTGCCTTCTCCAACACCTGCCATGCTGACTGCAGAAGGGAGATACAACCAGTTATGGCAAGTATTCCCACCTGTGGAGCTTAAATATGCCTCATTTCCTGCAGTTATTTGTGATTGGCCAGTTTTGAAAAACTCAGCTGTAGGCATACCTTCTTAGCTGATGTTGGCAATGTTTAATATTCCTTTGATAGATATGTGGCTGTTGAAAGTGCATGGCTATGAAATGCTGTCATGGCTTAGTGGTTATGTACTGTGACTATAGTGCACAGTATGCTGAGTTCGAGCCCTGTCACTGGTTTTTATTTTCCTACTGGCCGGACCTGAATGGTTAAGGTACAGTTAAGGAGGTGTGGCCGTGTTTAGCAGACTTTGCTCAACTTTGCCTGACTTTGCCCAATGTTGCCCAATGCTGCTTGACGTTGCTCGACATTGCCCAACGTTGCACTGGTTAGTGTGGTGCGCAGCTACGCGCAAATACATTGTATTTGCGCTGGTTAGCATGGTGTGCAGCTACGCACAAATACATTGCGTTTGTTAACGCGGTGCTCAGCTATGAGCAATTGGTTTTAAATATGCTAAATACTGCTAAAATGTGCTTAGCAGTGCTTTATATTGCTTAAAACAAGTTACTCATGCCTCAGAATGCATAAGCATTTCACCTGCATATATATATATATATATATATATATATATATATATATATATATATATATATATATATATCTATATATATAATTCGTTCACTACTACATATAACATTTGAATGCTTTTTACAAAACTTATACATGATAAATGTCAGGAAATATTGTTGTATATAGATTTCCAACAGAAAATGGAACGTGCAATAGTGGGACTCGAACTGGGAATGCCTCCTCTTTGTGCGAAGGCTCTAACCACTACGCTATCGCTATTTTGCTTAATTTGCATATTTTTTCTTATTATCCTCTTCGACATCTAAGCTGCTAACTGTAGCTAAGCAATGGGCAATCCTGCGCAAACACGTGCAAATACAGGCAGCTATATCGGAAATAAAACAAAAAAAAAATTGCTTTTAATTTTTAAATTTGTACGAGGTTTAACTTATGGGGGAGTGTAGTGTTACAATGTAAACATGTGAGCGGACTCGCTCATGTAACTCAACATTTCTTGGGTTTTGTCAGTGCAGCGGTGTGGATTTGTGGACTGCTTGGCAGTCCGACATGCCCCCTACACTCGTCCACGCTCCGTGTAAGCTTTAGAGTTGAGGTAGCACGCCCTCGTTAATATGCATGGCGCGCTGCCGTCATACTCTTAGACTGGCGTTTCCATGTAAGACTAATCTAGTCTTACACGGAAGATTAGTAAATCCTGGGGACTATAATATATATCATAAAAACAGGGATAATAAATATTTAAAAAAAATGAACATTAGTTAAAACATACAAAGTGTAGCATAACAATTCATGTCAAAACACTTAATACAATAAATTCATCTTTCTAATGCTTTCAACTTTAGAATGCAAGACAGTAAGAATGTATCATTTAGCCCTGGCCACTGTGTGGCATTAGTTCTCAATTGCCATAAAGCCTCGTTTTTCCAAAATAAGTGCCCATGGACCACCTCTTATGTCAAGAATAAGGGCCTCAATGATTATAAATTTGAAATTATGGTCAACATATTCAAGACAATGTTTCGCTAATGCATTTTTTATATTTTTATTCTTTATGTCCCTAAGGTGTTCGTATGTACGGTTCCTGGATTTCCTTTCCATCTTCCCAATATAGAAACAAGGACACTTTGAACAGAGGGCACAATACACCACTTTCTCAGTGTTACATGAACACTTCTGATTTAACCTTATGTTAATATTATTTATATTAAAATTACATCCATCTTTAATGTATGGGCAATAATTACAGCTGCCACACTTACTCAAACTCCCACATATACATCCCTTAGTTCTAGTTTCCAAAATGGTCTTCAAGCATTTATCCTTTCTATAAACAATGCAGGGTTTCACCCCAACACATTTCCTAACATTCTTATTGTTCACTATTACCAACCAGTTCTTGGACAGTATATTAGCTATATTCTTACTGGAACTATTAAGCGTGGTCACAAATGCAGTGTTGAAATTGTTCTGTGCCTTAGACTCAACACAATACAGGTTGTTGGAACTGCCATTACTATGTGAAGTGGGGTATTGTGTATTTTCAACATTACTATTCATGGCAATGTCATCAATACAGTCCTGTCTTTTGATTCAAAATAGGCAAAAATATCCCCTTTCACGCTTGTTGATTACTTCTGATATAACCTCATTCACAAGATTGGATGGATAACCCCTACAAATAAACATGTCCTTCAGCCTGTCACATTCATCCAAAAAGCTGTTAAAATATGTGACCATATGTGCGGCCCTTCCAAACTGCCCTTTGACTACTGCTCTTTTTTGTTTGGAAGGGTGGGAGCTCTCATAGTGTAAATAGCTGTTCGAGAATGTGAATTTTCTAAAAAATTCTGATTTAAATATTTTCTATTCCCTGTCTTTCATCAATTTAATATACAAATATGAAATATCACCAGAGCCAATGGAGTGGGTATACTTCAAAAAGCTTGTCGAGCTATTCACATAATCTAAAAATTCATAAATCATATCAGTAGGCCCTGTCCAAAAAAATAAAATATCATCCAAAAACCACACATAACATTTGCAAAATGAGAACTAGGGTGTATTTAGTAAGAATTTGTTTCCCTATTGGAGCATTACCACATTTGCTTATAAACCCCCACATGCTGAACCCATCGACACACTCTCCAGTTGTAAATAAAGCTCATTATTGAATAAAATAAAATTATTGCATAAAACAGTCTCCATTAATTGTTCATAAAATTGACCTTATTCTGAACTATTCTCTTTTCCACAAAGTAATCACAAAACCACTCGATGCATTGGTGAAACATTGCCTTGAATATGTTGACCATAATTTCAAATTTATAATCATTGAGCCCCTTATTCCTGACATAAGAGGTGGTCCATAGGCACTTATTTTGGAAAAACATGAGGCTTTATGGTAATTGAGAACTAATGTCACACAGTGGCCAGGGCTAAATGATGCATTCTCACTGTCTTGCTTTCTAAAGCTGAATGCATTAGAAAGATGAATTTTTTGCATTAAGTGTTTTTACATGAATTTTTTATGCTACACTTTGTATGTTTTAACTAATGTTCATTCATTTAAAATATATATTATCCCTGTTTTTATTATATATATTATAGTATCTCTTAAAATTTATTTTATAATAATATTATTAGATTTATTTTAACATATATTTATAGCTACATGAAGATTTTAAAAGTCTTGTAATGAATTTAGCATGCTGGTGGGCATGTTTTATTAATTAGGGGCATTGTGCTGATGACATAGTTGAATTGGTTTATATTTAAGTAGGTCATTATTATTATTTGTTATCTGAAGAAGTCTCTGAATTAGCAGAGATGAAAGTGCTTATCTGACTGTGATTTTAACTTATTGAATAAACAGCTTTATCTATGCATCAGCAGTTCGACTGTGGATTTTTAGTGAGGAATGAATGATTTCTGCATAATATTGTGGTCCCTTGCTCTGCTTGTGCCCTGTTATTTTTATTTTTGTGACTTTTTGTTCATTTGGCTAATAATCAAGTGAACTGTGGTAGTATTTATCTACACACAAACAAAGAAACTTTAAACAGTATGCGTCTGCATTAAAAAATCCCTGAGTGCAGCACATTTACAAGAATGAGCAAGGCAAACATCGAAATGTTGCAACAGGAGAACACATTAATTAAAAAAAGAATTGTGTAGGCATCAGAGGATGCAAAATAAGAACTAATGCAATAAAGCTGCATGTACAAGTTTGCAAAGTCAGGCTATCATCAAATGGTAAATAATTTCCCTATGATTTTCCTAGCTATCAAACTATTTCTAAATTTTTTTTTCACTAGCTGCCATTGTTTTCAGTAATCCTTGTTGTACCATGAATGACAAAGTAACAGGCTTTATGTTGCTTACATTTATGGAACTGATATTGTGAGTGGCTTTTTTGCCCTGGGGAATAAGCTACCTTGGTGGTTGAGTGGTTTTATCCTTGTTGGTTCTTGGTTACAGTTTCTAAATCTGCGAGACAACATATGTGCTTTTAGATATCTGAGCACATTAACTGAACATTTCTAAATATCTATGTTGAGCAGAGACACTTATTCAGCTCTGTTCATAATGCAGCTGCCATGACTATTAATGCCTAGTTGTCTTTCTGTAGCTGAGAGCAACCAGCTGCTCCTTAAGGATTCTTCCCATGACTTTTCTTTCCACTGGTGTAAGGCTATCCACGTGGTAGTTCCCTTATTTTTTCCTGATTGGCACCTTGTACAAGGATACTGCATTTGCTGTCTTCCAACCCTGTGTCACTTCAGCACTGACTAGTAGTCTGAAGCTCTGTCAGCACATTGAACAGTTTCTTGAGTAATCTGGGAGGTAATCTTGTTGGTCTCTGGGCTTTATATTCCCTGATTTCTGCCTGTTTCCTCTCTACACCTTAACTCTCTCATTCTCTTTCTGTCCTGTTTTGTCTGCCCACTGTCTCTACTATGTCCTGTCTACTTCTCAGCAAGTCTCTCTCTCCCGTTGCTTTCCTTTTTGAAGTCTGAAGTGAAGTAGATATTATTTTTCTCTTGGTCTATGATTATCTCCCTTCTATCTAAACTCAGCTGGCCAAATTGTCCCTTCTTCCTTATTGTCATTTTCCTGTCTTTGTTACTAACTGTTAATCTTCTTGATTTCTCCTGCCAATGACCATTCGGCATGCACTTTTGCTTTCTTCATCTTGTTTGCCTTCTGCTTGCAGCCTAGTCATATACCTCATCTGTCTCACCACTCCCTCCTTCCTCCACACATATGTTCTATCTTCTACACTATTTGTTAGCCTTGCATTCATACATAGCCATATCATATTCCTTTTTGCCTCTTCATTAAACCCTTGCACATAGCTTTGAGCACTTTATCTCAGACATATTTCCACATCTTACTTAGTTTTTCAGTTTGCTACAAGATCATGTCCCCATCTCGTTATAACCCACTTCCCTAAAATCCTCCACCACTGTCACTGTCTTTGCATACTTAATCTTTCTCCAAGAATAAACTAAGTGTCATTAACAATGCTTGCAAAAGCTTCCTGCATGTGAGCCTTCTTGACCTTGACTTTGTTTGGAATCATGTCCTAAATTCTGTCCTTTTTGGTGCATTACTACACCAGTTCAGAGAAGCACTCTCTGTTAAAGATATCAATCAACTCCCAGTCCCTTTTCCACTCTCAGAAGATCTTGGACTGCTGTTGGCAAATTCAGATCTTAGATGACCATTCCTGTCTTTCTTCTATTTCACTCCTTTAACTTCTCCTACAGTCTCTAATCTTCTTCTGTTGATGTGCCTGGGGGCTAATACATTTAATAGGCTGTGCTCCCCACACCCCCCTAACAATATATTCTTACTCCAGGGTCACACTACAGTGGGGAACAGGGCATATACCTGCCAGTGCTGTTTTTCGGTCAAATGAATTTTTGGTCATATGGATTTTCGGTCAAATGAACTTTCGGTCATTTGGTTTCAGTCAAATGGGCTTTGGTCATATGAACTTTTGGCCCTATGTAGTGAACCCCTTATATGACATATCACGTTTTTGCAGGGGGGGCAAGCCCCCCTGCACCCTCCTGTGGGGGGCTGCCCCCCACACGCCCTGCTAATAATATATTCCAACTATGAGATTGCACTACAGTGGGGCTATGGATACATTTTCACTCCCACACTGTACCAAGATCCCTTTGCAGTTTGTTGAACACACTTATGCAAATGCACTACTGAATTTGCATATGGGTGTTCGACTGCCCAATGCACTTGACATTGTGCAAACAACAATCTGATTTTCGGCAGCATATGTGCCGACAGCTTGTCATTCATACAATTGATAATAAACTCTTTTGACCCTTCATGAAGAATGGTTCTGCTTCATTTTTCTTTTTTTTAAACAACTTTTATTCATTTTAAAACAAAATTGTACAAAATCATTTAAAGAGAAATAGAAGTAAAACATAACTTTTGCAGAGGTCCTCAAAAAAATCAAACATAGAAAACTAAATCATTAAAATTTATCAAGTAAATTGCTTAATTGTCACCAAAACCTAAACTGGTGAGTAATATTTGAAGATCTCATTTTGGCAGTTGACAATTCTTTTTTACAGACATTGTTTTGGTTAAGTTAATGAATTCAGTGAAAGAAAGAGTAGTTTTATATTTCCAATTATTTTTGACTATTTTTTCTTGCTATAGCTAAAACGGACCAAAGGAGAGGCACCTGCAACCTAGGAATGGAATACAGAACTGAAGATTTTTTTAGGAGGGAGAATAATTAGTGATTGTAGATAGAAAAGTATTTTAGTAGGATTATCATTTTTATTAAAGTAAGTCTATCATCTATTGTAAAAGAATGTTCCAATTAATAATTATTTTAGTAACAGTGTCTATTAAATTACTATAATTTACTGCTATTGAGTCTTTTACAGTAGATTTAATTATAATTCCAAGGTAATTGAATTGTTCCAAATAAAATTCTTATAGTTTGCTAAATAATTATTAACTTTTTTATTAATAAGTAAAGTTTCTGTTTTATCAGCGTTAAACATTAAACCTGATGCTTTTCAAAGTAATTACCAGAATTAGTTACTTTTATTGAAGTTTCAACATCACCACTTGTTATTAAAATGTCATCTGCAAATAAATGAATTTTAGAGGAATAACTTGCATCTATTGAGGATCCCTGGATTTTGCTATTACATCTAATAAAGTTGTGAAAGGTTCAATTGCTAGAGCAAACAACAGAGGTGACAAGGGACACTCCTGTTTTGTACCTTTTAATATTTTGAAAGAGCTAAAAAGAAAAGAGCCAATTTTAATAAAAGAGAATGAATTACTATATAGAGTAGTTATAAGATTTATAAAACCTAGGGAAAATTCATATTGGTTAAGTGCTTTGAGCAAATAATTCCAACTAATAAAATCAAAAGCCTTATTTATATCTAGACTTATTATAATTAGTTCATTTTTGTTTTATTAGCCAGATCTATTAAAGTATTAAGCCTAAATATGTTATTCTGAACTTTTCTAAGTAGCATAAAACCTATCTGATAATTATGTATTAATCTGGGTTCCCTACGTTAGACTGACAGCACAGAAGATCGACATTCAAAACACCGACACCAGAAGAATGACGAAGCAGATGACCGACAAGTCGTAATCCCAACAGCGAAAACACAGACAGAGGTAACTTGTGAGCACCACCCGGTAAGTGTGCAATAGTGAGGGACTTAGGGTTAGGGTGCGAGTAAGGTAAGTGTGTGCTAGGGACGTAGGGTTAGGGTGCGGGTAAGGTGAGTGTGCGATAGTTAGGGACCTTAGGGTTAGGGAGCGAGTAAGGTGAGTGTGCGATAGTTTTGGACCTTAGAGTTAGGGTTTGGGTTAAGGTCAGTGCATAGATAGTTTTGTGTAAGGTGTAGTGTAGGTTTTTAGGTTGTTGGTGTGCTTGTGTTGTGTGTGTTGTGTGTAACAGTGAACTTTTTGTTTTGTTAAGTGTCGGGATTGTGGTGTGTCGGGCATGTGAACTTTCGTGTTTTTGAGGTTTTGTTCTTCTGGCGTTGGTGTTTTGAGTGTCGATCGTCCAAGCTGTAGGTCTAAAGTAGGGAAGCCATTAATCCTGGCATAATAAGATTAAATCATTTTGCAAGCATAAACATAAATATTTTATAATCAACATTTAATAATGAAAAAGGATAGTAAGCAGAACATGAGCAAGAATCATTATTTTATTTCAAGATAGAAGATATCAGGGAATATTTTCAGGATGGGGATGGTTGACATATGTTTAACTTGTTCAAAAACTTTTAATAGGATATTTAAAATATTCTCTGGGAATAATTTGTATAATTCTGGGATTATACCATCAAGATCATTGGGTTTTATTTGGTTTAAAATTATTAATTTGATATTTTAACATCTTAAAATAGAATGACTTATTAAATTTGGATCTCTGATTTTTAGTTACTTTCAACCTTTAATTGTCTTTCAAAAAGTCATTGGTTATGTAGTTGATTTCTAAGTTTGTCTCTTTGTTATTAATTTTTTGCATTCTGTCTTTTAAATCAGTCATTTTTTTATTTTTATCGCCTTGTTTGGAAACTATTTCTTTAATATGATTAGTATTTATTTTTTTCTTGGATCTAACAACCAACCTGTGTAAGTTTTTGGGTTTATTGAGTCAGTTGGTAATTTTAATTTGTCCATATTCATTGATATTATATGGTGAAGTATAGCAAGATATTTCTGATCTAATATTTTCAACTCAGCATTTGCAGATTTAACATAGGTTTTAAATTGTATTTCAATTTATCTATATTAGACTGCAAAGACATCAACTCCTTATCCCACTCTTTTTTACATATGTACCAATTTTTAATTCTTCTATATAGATAAGCTTTTAAAGAATTTCAGAGAATTACTTCTGAAACTTCTCTATTATTAATTTCAATGTATTGATCTATTTGTTTTAGACACCATTCCTTAAAATCTTTTAATTTTACTATATGCACAGGGATTCTCTGATAGTAAATCAAATTACTTGGCTTTAACATTAACGTAAATGTAATAGCACTGTGGTCAGACAAAGGACATGAAGTTATCAATGCACCTTCAATTTTAGTAAATAAACATTAGAAGTAAAATTTGTATTTATGTTTGTCTGGGTGCCAAATCTATAAGAATAATGTGTGAAGTTAAGAGAGTCAGTTGATTTAATATCATAGGTATCTCTGAAATGTTGAGAATTAATAAAATGATCTAAGCGTTTAGCTACTGATGATAGTTTATGAACCTTATCAGTAATTGTGTCTTCAAAAGAAAGAATACAGTTAAAATTGCCTGCAAAAATCAAGTCACCTTTTGTATATAAGGTTATAATATACATATATTTCTTAGTAATTTTGGCTCCAATTCCAGGTATCCAGTAAGAATTCATAGCAGTATAAGGCTTTTTGTCAATTTCTACTACTGCTAAACTGGTGAGTAATATTTGAAGATCTCATTTTGGCAGTTGACAATTCTTTTTTACAGACATTGTTTTGGTTAAGTTAATGAATTCAGTGAAAGAAAGAGTAGTTTTATATTTCCAATTATTTTTGACTATTTTTTCTTGCTATAGCTAAAACGGACCAAAGGAGAGGCACCTGCAACCTAGAAATGGAATACAGAACTGAAGATTTTTTTAGGAGGGAGAATAATTAGTGATTGTAGATAGAAAAGTATTTTAGTAGGATTATCATTTTTATTAAAGTAAGTCTATCATCTATTGTAAAAGAATGTTCCAATTAATAATTATTTTAGTAACAGTGTCTATTAAATTACTATAATTTACTGCTATTGAGTCTTTTACAGTATATTTAATTATAATTCCAAGGTAATTGAATTGTTCCAAATAAAATTCTTATAGTTTGCTAAATAATTATTAACTTTTTTATTAATAAGTAAAGTTTCTGTTTTATCAGCGTTAAACATTAAACCTGATGCTTTTCAAAGTAATTACCAGAATTAGTTACTTTTATTGAAGTTTCAACATCACCACTTGTTATTAAAATGTCATCTGCAAATAAATGAATTTTAGAGGAATAACTTGCATCTATTGAGGATCCCTGGATTTTGCTATTACATCTAATAAAGTTGTGAAAGGTTCAATTGCTAGAGCAAACAACAGAGGTGACAAGGGACACTCCTGTTTTGTACCTTTTAATATTTTGAAAGAGCTAAAAAGAAAAGAGCCAATTTTAATAAAAGAGAATGAATTACTATATAGAGTAGTTATAAGATTTATAAAACCTAGGGAACAATCATATTGGTTAAGTGCTTTGAGCAAATAATTCCAACTAATAAAATCAAAAGCCTTATTTATATCTAGACTTATTATAATTAGTTCATTTTTGTTTTATTAGCCAGATCTATTAAAGTATTAAGCCTAAATATGTTATTCTGAACTTTTCTAAGTAGCATAAAACCTATCTGATAATTATGTATTAATCTGGGTTCCCTACGTTAGACTGACAGCACAGAAGATCGACATTCAAAACACCGATGCCAGAAGAATGACGAAGCAGATGACCGACAAGTCGTAATCCCAACAGCAAAAACACAGACAGGGGTAACTTGTGAGCACCACCCGGTAAGTGTGCGATAGTGAGGGACTTAGGGTTAGGGTGCGAGTAAGGTAAGTGTGTGCTAGGGACTTAGGGTTAGGGTGCGGGTAAGGTGAGTGTGCGATAGTTAGGGACCTTAGGGTTAGGGAGCGAGTAAGGTGAGTGTGCGATAGTTTCGGACCTTAGAGTTAGGGTTTGGGTTAAGGTCAGTGCATAGATAGTTTTGTGTAAGGTGTAGTGTAGGTTTTTAGGTTGTTGGTGTGCTTGTGTTGTGTGTGTGTTGTGTGTGTTGTGTGTAACAGTGACCTTTTTGTTTTGTTAAGTGTCGGGATTGTGGTGTGTCGGGCATGTGAACTTTCGTGTTTTTAAGGTTTTGTTCTTCTGGCGTTGGTGTTTTGAGTGTCGATCGTCCAAGCTGTAGGTCTAAAGTAGGGAAGCCATTAATCCTGGCATAATAAGGTTAAATCTTTTTGCAAGCATAAACATAAATATTTTATAATCAACATTTAATAATGAAAAAGGATAGTAAGCAGAACATGAGCAAGAATCATTATTTTGTTTCAAGATAGAAGATATCAGGGAATATTTTCAGGATGGGGATGGTTGACATATGTTTAACTTGTTCAAAAACTTTTAATAGGATATTTAAAATATTCTCTGGGAATAATTTGTATAATTCTGGGATTATACCATCAAGATCATTGGGTTTTATTTGGTTTAAAATTATTAATTTGATATTTTAACATCTTAAAATAGAATGACTTATTAAATTTGGATCTCTGATTTTTAGTTACTTTCAACCTTTAATTGTCTTTCAAAAAGTCATTGGTTATGTAGTTGATTTCTAAGTTTGTCTCTTTGTTATTACTTTTTTGCATTCTGTCTTTTAAATCAGTCATTTTTTTATTTTTATCATCTTGTTTGGAAACTATTTCTTTAATATGATTAGTATTTATTTTTTTCTTGGATCTAACAACCAACCTGTGTAAGTTTTTGGGTTTATTGAGTAAGTTGGTAATTTTAATTTGTCCATATTCATTGATATTATATGGTGAAGTATAGCAAGATATTTCTGATCTAATATTTTCAACTCAGCATTTGCAGATTTATCATAGGTTTTAAATTGTATTTCAATTTATCTATATTAGACTGCAAAGACATCAACTCCTTATCCCACTCTTTTTTACATATGTACCATTTTTTAATTCTTCTATATAGATAAGCTTTTAAAGAATTTCAGAGAATTACTTCTGAAACTTCTCTATTATTAATTTCAATGTATTGATCTATTTGTTTTAGACACCATTCCTTAAAATCTTTTAATTTTACTATATGCACAGGGATTCTCTGATAGTAAATCAAATTACTTGGCTTTAACATTAACGTAAATGTAATAGCACTGTGGTCAGACAAAGGACATGAAGTTATCAATGCACCTTCAATTTTAGTAAATAAACACTAGAAGTAAAATTTGTATTTATGTTTGTCTGGGTGCCAAATCTATAAGAATAATGTGTAAAGTTAAGAGAGTCAGTTGATTTAATATCATAGGTATCTCTGAAATGTTGAGAATTAATAAAATGATCTAAGCATTTAGCTACTGATGATAGTTTATGAACCTTATCAGTAATTATGTCTTCAAAAGAAAGAATACAGTTAAAATCGCCTGCAAAAATCAAGTCACCTTTTGTATATAAGGTTATAATATACATATATTTCTTAGTAATTTTGGCTCCAATTCCAGGTATCCAGTAAGAATTCATAGCAGTATAAGGCTTTTTGTCAATTTCTACTACTGCTAAACCCAACATGTCATTTTTATCTGAATAGGTATTTAATATTTTAGGCATGGGTAATGAATTTCTCCAAAGAATAAGAGTGCCTCACCTTTTTGATTTAAAATGAGAGCTCCCAAGAACTGAATAATCTTTTAACACTAGTCTATCTACATCTTCAGATAAAAATGCATTTCTTGTAAGAAAATTATGTGAGCTTTATGCAGTTTTAAATATTTGTTTAAGTCATTCCTCTTCAATGGATTATTAAGTCCATTGATGTTTAATGAGAGACAATTATATGTCAACAATCATAAGGACATGTAAATGCACTAATTTAAGATGATTTAGCTTAAAATATAATAACCAATTACTAATAATTGTTGTTATGGACAGATACAAAAAAAGCTAAATTTCAAACTTATATACATTCAAACCTCTCATCAGAGAACACAAATTCCCTGATTTGATGATATAATCATGCAAATCACACACCAACAAAGCCATCCCAATGTCACCAAGCTGAACAGTTGCTATTGCTTCTTAATTTAAAACAATATTATTAATTATAACTATTTAGAGCACACTCAAGTCATTTTAAAAGGAGAAACAATATAAAATATTAATTTAAGAAATATTAATATTTAAGATCATAGAAATATTAAGTTGGAAATGTTAATAATAAAAAATTATATTATATATTTCTGAATATATCAAAAATATCTCAGAAATAATTAATTTCAAATTCCTCTAGTTGATCAAGATATTTTATATAGTCATTTCTTTTAATTAATCCTACTATAGAAAATACCATAAATAGCCTCATATTTAAGCATTTATATGGAGGAAATAAATAAAAGCTGACTGCACCTATAACACGTTAACCTACTGACATCATAGCAGCAATACATATCAAGATCACATATCATAAAACTTCTAAAACTCATTTAATAACATGGGTCAAAAGGTGAAAGTAAGAGTCAGAATATGGAAGTATAATTAAAAGGTGCTACAATTTAAAATTACATATTAGTGTATATTATATGTGCTTCTATATGCATAATATATGTACATGAAGTGCATACATATAACTGTGTGCATGTATTTGTAAATTATGAGTAGATAGTTGATATGTATATTAACAGTAAAGAGTGTGAATATATTATATGTGTCTATGCATGAGAGTAAATATACAAATGAGTGAGTGTTTTTAAGTGAATGTTTGTCTTATGAATGCATATAAGTTACTGTCAATACCTCTATTACTTGGAATATACATTTGACATCTAAGTTCTGTACAGGGAGCATTCTTTTATGATTATATTTTAAGTATCATATACTTACAGATTTGCTTATAATACTTTTCATTGCCATATTCTGAAATGTGTGGATCAAGTTTTGTATGCATCATCCCAATCAGAGATGAAAAATGCTTGAAATGATTTAAAAGTCAGTTTAGTATAAAATTACATATTTCATTAACAAATGCAGAACATTTTGAAGAGTTAAATCTTCTCATTAATATTATTTTCCAATAATTAGTGAAGTAACTTTGAGTAATTAAGACAACAGGTGTTGAACAGATTGAGGTGTTTTAAGCATCTTTTCCTATAAACTGTTTCATATAGCACAGAAGGCAACAGCTTATATTAAAGTATAAGTACAGCAATGTATATAAATGCTGTTATATGTAAATTAATATCTATATAGAGGTCAAATAAATATATTTGTCTCAGAGCAGGTTTATTATCACTGTTAATAACTTCCAGTCAAATGTCTGTAAAAATAAATTTGTATAAAAAACTATTTTATAGCAACCAGTGTGCAGAGGTGTGAACATATGTTATCCCATATAAAATATGCTAGCTTCCTGCATGCTTGTTTTCATTTGCATTTTAGTAATGAAGTATTATTTATTTATTTATTTGTATTTGTTTACTGGGATGGTCCATTGGGCCAGAAGTGCCCATTTTTAGTGGAGCCCCAGTTGAAAAGCTTCACATTTAAGACAATACACACATTATACAGAATATAAATGACAAACATTTAGTACATGATTATAGGTGATTACAAGTATAGTGATACATATCATACAGTACACATAGTTACATCTAGGACAGTAAACAAGTTATATAGAGTATATAAATGAAGACATTCAGTTCATATAATTATTAGCTTACATTAGTTGTGTGTAGCACTTCTTGCAGTGGGAGTCATGCAGTTACAGAAGTCAGTTAAAGAAGTTAAACATTATAACATGTATAGGGGGTGATCAACAGAGAGATGGGCTAAAAGAGTAATGTTATAGAGATCAGGTAAAGTTATATAATAGTATAGTAGTAAGAGGGGAGTAGATGAATTATACATAAGGAAAATAAAGGGTGATAGCTGAGGAGTAAAGAGGAGGATGGGAGTGGTGTGAGTGGAGAGGTTACATTATATCAGATGTGGTGTTAGCACATGTGCATAGCCATGTTGAGGAGAAGTGCTGTATCAGGGATCTTTCGAAGAGAGTCACTGAACAGGTAGATTTAAGTGTTGGGGGAAGGGAGTTCAACATATTTACAATGGAAAAGGAGTAAAGCAGTTGTCCGGCAGAGATATTGGGCTTTTCTACCTTTAGAAGCAGTTGGATGTTGAAATGGAGAAGTCTGTTTGGATGGTATAGAGTAAGTACAGAAGATAGAGCAGGGCACTTTGAAGGGTTATATATGATATTGTGATCAGTGGTTAGTTGGATATAAGAGATGTAGTTAGGAAGTTCTAGACAATTTGGTTTGAGTAATGATGAGCAGTGGTGAGATAAATAGCATTAGTAACAAACTTAGCAATTTAATTGTAACACGAGTCAAGTTTGGATTTTAGAGAGATTAAATGTTAGTGAACAGAAGGATGCCATATAAAAGAGAGGGTAATATAAAGGAAGAGGCAAGGGATAGTCTTGCTGTAGGAGTGAGTAGGTGTTTATGTCAGTAAAGGGAGCCAAGTTTTTGATTTTTTTTTCGATACTGGACTGAATGTGCAGGTCACATGTGATATTTTTGTCTATGGTGACACTTAGGAGTTTTGTGTTAGGTACGATTCTGATGGTAGTACCATTTATAGATTGAATGATGAAGTCCTATTTTTGTAAGGGTGTGGTCTTTTTGGGGACAAAGTGTACCAGTTTGTATTATTGGAGAGTTCACGGCAAGATGATTATTAGACATCCACCTTTCGGTTGTGGTGATGGCACTTTGGGTGAGTTGGTGTAGTTCAGAAGAGGATTTTGCAGTGCAGATGATAATGGAGTCATCCAAGTACTGGATGACTGAGCCCTGAGTGAGGGAAGACTGGAAGTCATTGATAAATATGGTTCTTTCAAGCTTTTTTAAAGTTGTTTCAGGTTTCAACTTTCTGTTACTTAAGAAGTTAACTTATGAGTGTTTCTGCCATTTTACACTGAGCTAATCAGAGGAAGGGCACTGAGCAAACCCTGATCTGTGATATATAACATTAAGTATCCTGTTTTTTTGCTTATTTTTATGAGTTATTTATAACACATTTAGTGTCTGCTGCATACTTTTCTAGCTAGTTTCACTGTGTGTGAGGTATTAACTGGAAATTTTCTACATTTGTTAAGCAGCTGTTTGGGTTTGTTTTTTCTGATTTTTGTCTCCCACCCTGCCTCCCTATTGGTATCCTGTTCTTATACTTGGTGGCTTTGCAGTTGCCCACCCATACTGTAAATTCGATTTGGGACACTCCTCCCAGTTTAGTGTCATTACCTCATTCTACCTAATACAGGGAGAACATTTGAGAAGGCCAACCCACTTAGTTCTTAACCTTGAGTTATCTTCTGCTCCTCTTTACACTTCCCTTTCCAAAATGTCTAAGCTTGTTTCCTGCCTTTCCTGTAAGTAGTCTAGTCCAGATACAGATTTGCTGTATCCAGGACTGACTGTAAGCTTGTGTGCCCCTGCCACTTAGCTAGGGTTAAACTATTCCTGGTGCCATAAAGTCTACTCTTCAAATTTTCCCTTACAACTACCCAGTTTTTTTAGTTTTAGCACTCAAATCTGTTTCTTTGAGCTCAGCACTTGTTCAGAACTTGTTGTAAGCACTAAATAAGCTACAAATTTCTACAGCACTCAACTTTCCTCACTTATCTAGAGGAAAACAGGTTTTAGTACTTATTAAATAAGCACCTATCCAGGCATGTCTAAGGGTCAGCTCCCGGTGTTTTCTCCTGTCTATCTGATGAATCTGGGCATCTTGGGGCAATGCAGCAATTGCCTCATGTACACAAACAACCCTCTCCTCCTACCACCCAACACTGCAACCTGTGAGAGATGCACTTATATAGCCAAACTGGAAGCAAAGCTCTCTTCACCCAAGACTGGACTAAACAGTCAAGAGGAGAGGATACACACTTGCACCATACCACACCACACTCATCACATAGTCCCTCAAAACCTACACCACCAAAACACACACATAGAAACACAAAACACACACCTACATTCACGCAGGCTCTCAATAAAAATCTGCCCAAGCAACAGGGACTCCAAAGCAGAAACACAAGCAACCTCCACCTCCCAACACAACCCAAATGACACATAGCCCATAAATTCAGTGTGCCACTCAACCACAGCCCATAAGACATAACAATGTACCCAACACTCTAGTCATAGGTGACTCTACAGTCAGACACACCGATGTTCCACTCACCAGGCTAAACAAGGAGAAAGTTACTGTCAGCTGCCTGTCGGGTGCCAGGATCCACCACATAATGCACGCACTCAGGTCACTCCACAACAAGTACAAATATGACTCTGTCATTGTCCATGTTGGTGTGAATGACCTGAGATGTACCTCCCTGGACTACATGAAAAGAGACATGAAGGAGCTATCCGATCTTGTAGCCCAGACATGTATGACCCTAGCCCTGAGTAGCATCCGGCCATCACCCAGAATGATACCACAGTACAAGGACAAAAATGATTGACTATTGGTGTGTTACGTGCATTCAGCTATGCATACAATGGTGTAGGTGTTCCACAATGGCTGCATGTGTAGTATGCATCGGTATGCCTCTGCAGTATGCACACAGTACCACATAGTGAGCTGTGATCTTGCCAGAGCACAGGTGTTACCAATGTGACCTATGCCCCTGCATCGGGTGCACACGTTGTGACATGGCACATGCCATGTCCCATGCACGTGGATGTCTGGCTGCAACATTGTCACACCATGACATGACCTATGCACGACATAGCAGACATCCACACTGTCTGCATATCTGTAGGGAATGCGACACCTTACACTAGTATGGTTGTATGTCACATGGGCCACCACAGGGCCATGTGCACGATGTCCACCACACACAATTGTCAATGACCCAGACAGACAAGGCCATGGTCAATACCTACAGGCATGTTGCCACACAGTACATCCACAGTGGGTAGTCACCGTTGCACCCTGTACACACATAGTGGGCTCATCACTGTAGTGGCCCCCCTGGACATCCGATGTAGTACACCACTGACATGGAATGCCTCTCCACAGCTACTACAGGTGCCTCCAATATCCACCACATACGTGCTGCTGAGCGGCTGAACTGACTTACAGACATGGCAATGTAATGCGTCCAGGTCACGCATCACACAGAAACATAACTGTGTCCTGCTACTGTGCAGTGGCACAGTGCCCGCACTCCACACTGTACAGCTATGTACACAGCTCACACCAACCGCACCTGCACAGACATCCCTGTTACCCATACATTGTATCTGTAGACTGTACACATAACACTGCACCATGACAGCCATTGTGATGTGGTGCATGCGGTGGGACACCATCGTCACATGTCCACATGATACCACACATGTTTGCGGTGTACATGACATAGTGTCGGCAGACATGTGTACTGTCAACTCACCCATGGCCACACGGTGTATCACGGTGATGCATGCAAACTACCATGAATGTGTGTACTGCATGTCTACTAAAAGACACCTGCCTGTTGTACTGTTCCCACCAGGGCAGTGTGCATACTGCCACTAGGAATGTCTGGTCTACATTCACTGGTCTGTGGTGTGTGAATGCTGCATGCCACCTGCATTATCACATGCATGATGTCTGTGTGTGTGTGTGTGTGTGTGTGTGTGTGTGTGTGTGTGTGTGTGTGTGTGTCTGTATTGTAACTGACGGTATGCCTTTGTATTGACAGGTGCTGTAGGTGAGTTCCCCTCCTGCGGTCCAGCTGATGCTAGTGTCCCCACAGATACTAGTGGTGATGACCATGTGCATGAGGCACAGGCAGGGTCGTCACAGGCAGACACTCTGCCATTGGAGAACATCACACTTACGTCCCCTTCATCCCTGAACATGGTTCGGATGCCGACACATACCCCAACACCGTTGCCCATAGATGACGGTCAGTCAGCGTCTGTTGGCACCAAGCAGGAATGTGTGGTGGCTGCAGAAGGTGTGGGTACACACGATGTTGCCAGTGTAATGACTGGTGCAGTGCCACGCAGGCATGTGGCAGGTGCTGCTCGTAGGGGGAGCACCGCTAGACATACACCTGCCATACAGGGTGCAGCAGCTGGTATAACCAGACGCATGTTCCAGACTGTAATGGCGGCGCAGGCACGTGCCGAACGGCAGAACCAGGAAGGGCAGAGGCTGCAGAGGTCTGCAATCCGTTCCTTGAATGACAACATCCAGGCATTGGCGAATGCCCAACAGCATCTTGCCGATGTTCTGGATAGGAGATTGGGTGAGATGGCTGGTATCCTCGACCGAGGCATGGCCATCCTTGAGCGTGGGCTGTCCGTGCAGGAACACCAGGTAGGGGTGAGGCATAGGGCACTTGGGCGTAGGCCAGCAACACCACCTGGTGCAGGTCAGCGTGTGCGTGCCACCTCCCATGCCCACCCACACAGTGCTGGTAGCAGCAGCAGTGCAGCTGCTACTACACCGACCACACCAGGACAGAGCAAGCCACGTGGACGTGGCCCTGGACGGCCCTGGCGTGGGCACGTTTCCAGCGGACATGTGACATCGGAGAGTGGACTGTCTGTACCTACACCCGGTCGTGCCCGTGCGACCCCAGGCAGGCACGGGTCACGTCGCGGCAGCCGGACACAGTGAGCCGTAACACCTGCACTGTACAGTCTGGGGCTGCCAAGCATACCCTGTGTAGGCATCACAGATGACTGAACTGTGTACACACAAACCCACACACAGCAAACACGACTGTAGGGCTCCACCACACCCACATGCAATCTACACAGTCATGCCCAGTCAATGCACAGGCCCTTACACACACACATGATGTCATCCATTGGTACAGCCCATGCCTGTGGCACATATCACCCTGTGCATATGATGAAGTCTCTGCCGCATAACTGTGAGCTACACCATCAGTGCATGGTTATGCAAACATATTCTGATGCACAGGGTGGAAAGATAGTGAGAGGTGTATGTGATACCTGTGTCCGCATAGTACGTGATGTGTATGTTGTGGTGTGTGTGTATGGCTGGTGACAGGTGTGTATGTGATGTGGGTTGTGCACTGACATCATGCAGCAGACATACCATGCAGGACAGGTGCAGCATTCATTGATCTGTGTACACAGTATGCGTGGTGGTTACATGTGTAGCACCATGTTGGTTCAGTTAACCCGTATGACAATGATGGTGTACTTGCATGTGCCTACTGGGAGCACTGTAATTAGTTCCCCACGCGTAGTCGTGGGGTACCCACAGGCATGTCTGGCAACATCAGCATAGCACAGGTACCCGCACCCGGCATGGACCCCTACATAGGAACATAGGCACATGTACATAACAGGGTATGTGCCCTACGACATGTGTGGACCTAGCATGACTGTGTGTGGCTGCTAACACCTCTCAGGATGGGGATGCCACATCCATCAGTCCCCAGTCCCTCGTCCAGCACTGACACACAGATGATGCCTGGCGCATAACTATATCCACACATCCACACGTCATTATTACTCCTGGATGAAGGCAGTCAGGGCCTTTCCTTCACATGGGCTGGCACTCCTCTACGTGTTGTAGGGGGTCTCCGGCCGTTGACCCTGTTCCCCCAGCACGTCACACTCATCTTTGTGGTGATGTGTGTGACAGTCGCTTCTGTGCCCGTGTTTGCCTGGAGCCTAGGAAGTGGAATATGCCCATGTCACCCAGGTCAGACATGGCCATGTATGCCAGGCACAGATCACCACAGAGCAGATGTGCTGTGAAGGTTTACAGCCGGAGTCCCCTTGGTCGTGCAGCTTGTGACACATGTCCTAGCACCGTCATCCCCGCCTTGTGTAATGTTTGCAGTCCTTCCGAGTGCTGCAGGCGTCAGGTTAGCTACAGGCCAGATGTGCCATTGTACGCAGTCATTGCTCTGGTGTGTGATGTGTACAGGGGTACAATGAACACCCCTGATGTTGATGCGATTCCTTCCAGACCAGGAGGCCACAGTGGAATGTCTTCACACCCACATTGCCATTGTGTGTGTTGACAGAGGTTAACGACAGGTGTTGTAGCCATTTCCATGAACATGTCCACCATCTGGAATGGCTTACCACCTACATGTGACATTGGGCTGAACATGTCCTTCACACTGGGTAGGTCTGCACCTTCTCTGGCATGTAGTAGCAGGCCATGGCTCTGGCACCAGTTATCCATGTCTATGACGCCCTAGGTGGATGTCCGTGTCACATGGGGTGTTGGGTATGGTGGCGGTGCGTAGTCATCTGCATACCTTGTCTGCCACAATCCCCTATGATTGCATGCACATTGGAAGGTCGAATGCCATATGGCAGGGGCCCAGAACTGAGCCCTGTGGGCCTCCACTGGAGACCAGATATGAGTGTGACAAGGCACCAGGAACACCAACCCTGTGTGGTGTGACCTCCAACCTTTCTGAGAAGCATCGGGTGACATATGTCCCCACATGTATGCTGGCGAGCCTTTCCATGAGTCCCATGTGGAGTGTGCTCTGAACGCTCCCACCAGGTCATGGTACTGTGTGCAAACCCGCGTATCCCCATCAATGGCCTTGGTGACCACTCCAGACAGGACGAGCAGGTTTGGGAGGCAGGATCCGCCCTTGACTATGTTGTTGTGGGTATGTTCGGTATTGGCTGTACACTGCTGTCTGTATCCATGGGCACCTGTATGGACCTCCCCACAGCTTTGCAGACAAGGCTTGTCAAGCGGATAGGGTGTGGCTGTCTACAGTCCATAAGAGCACTACCCTGGCATAGTGGGACCACAGATGCCATATGCCATCCATTGGGGACATAGCCCATAGTAAGGCTAACATGACACAGTGGCCACATGTGTGGGCCGAGGGCCTCAATGAGGATGGGTAGCACACAGCCAGGGACACCATCGGTGCCCATTGGTGCTGTGTCAACTGCCATAGAGATATGGGATCACTCCAGGCCATATGAGATGTTTGGGAGGCTACACTCTGGTGGGATGGATATGTCCCTCTTGGGGGTGGGATGTATGCATGGAACATGTCCGCTGGTTTGCAGACAATGTCTGTGGGTGCAGTGACCGTTGTACCATTCTGGACCATTTCCAGCCAAGTCTGTGTGCCCCCAACCATGTCCTTACCACAGTTAGGGAAGGCCCTATGGTTGTCTCATGTGCCCTCTGCAGTACCACTCCCACAAGCGGCCGTGGATGATTGTATGTGTGGCCGTATGGTGACGCCGGTATGAATGGGAGATGGTTTCCCTGGTACTGACATTGCTCTGTCATGTATCAGCTTCAACTGTTGATGTACAGCTAGTCAGTGGCTGGGGTCCACCACACCATGTGCCTACCTGTGGTGGACAAGGTCCTGATGTTATCATGTTTGCCTGTTGCAGACATGCATGTGGGTGCTCAGAGAAGGCATTCGTTAGGCGGTTGCCGGTCTGGCCTGTGTTCAACACTGGCATGGAGGACTTGTAGGGTACCACACCGGTCGTATGATGTGTGTGGTTTGTTGTGGAGAGGTCATCACTTAGGTCCCCCATGCCGGTGTTGTTTACAGGATGTGGATGACCAGTGGATCCACTATACGGTCTGGCATCACCATTGAGGGCTGTACATCCTGTGTGGGGCATATCCTCACCATGTGTGATGGGCAGAACTGTCAGACATCCCCCCTAGTATGTATGGTGCATGGCTGTTTAACAGTGGCCAGGTGTGAGAACACCTGGGACCGGTGGCGTAGTGTGTTGTGCCATGGGTAATGTTCCCAGTCTATGTATGGGTGGTTCATGTCACCCAATACGGTGCTGTTGTGAGAGCATGCCCACTCACCAGTGTCCTCAGGACATCTGTGCAGGTATCCTGTGTTTGGGAGGGTTGTCTGTAGCATGCAACAAACTGTAGGCCAGTCCTACACATGGTTAATTGCACCTAGATATTTCCCGCTGCAACGGCCATGTCTGTGGCATGGCCGGGTTGCTGTTGTGTGGCTGGACACACACGACGGTCCACATTCCGCCACCCATGCCGTCGCACCATGTGTATGCATGTCTGCTCTGTGCCGACTCTAAGTGTCTGAGCATGCCCAGTAGGCAGCTGTGTAGATAGACACACAGCACAGTGCACACCGCGCCCGACTGCAGCTATACCCCGGGTGCATGCCTGTATCCCCTTCGCAACGGCCACGTCTGTGGCATGGCCAGGTTTCTGTTGTGTGGCTGGACACACACGACGGTCCACATTCCGCCACCCATGCCGTCGCACCATGTGTATGCATGTCTGCTCTGTGCCGAGTCTAAGTGTCTGAGCATGCCCAGTAGGCAGTGATGTACTGATCAGTAGTTACTTGGTATTCCCGACTGCAGCACTAACGTGTTACTGTACGGCGACCTTGGGATGGTAACAGGCTGCGTGACTGCGCACTCTGACCTAACTCCCGATCGGGCGCATTGCCTCTGCAAATGATACCACCCACGTAGGGGTATGCCTCCTGACAGCGCTCTGCTCAGTAAACTCGGTAGCGCGTTCTGTAAATGCTTCATACTGTAGTGTGTTCATGTAGATAGGCGTAGGTTCATCTCCCGTCCCTTGTGTGTGTGTGTGTGTGTGTGTGTGTGTGTGTGTGTTTCCAGCTGCCTCTGCGAATGAATATGCTTTTAGGCGCTCCGCAACACATACCTTGGCTATTGCCAACTATTGTCTTGCGGGTGATGTCACCAGCCTACAAGTATGCCTCTGACAGCGCTCTGTTCAGTAAACTCGGTAGCGCGTTCTGTAAATGCTTCATACTGTAGTGTGTTCATGTAGATAGGCGTAGGTTCATCTCCCGTCCCTTCCGTGTGTGTGTGTGTGTGTGTGTGTTTCCAGCTGCCTCTGCGAATGAATATGCTTTTAGGCGCTCCGCAACACATACCTTGGCTATTGCCAACTATTGTCTTGCGGGTGATGTCACCAGCCTACAAGTATGCCTCTGACAGCGCTCTGTTCAGTAAACTCGGTAGCGCATTCTGTAAATGCTTCATACTGTAGTGAGTTCATGTAGATAGGCGTAGGTTCATCTCCCGTCCCTTCCGTGTGTGTGTGTGTGTGTGTGTGTGTGTGTGTGTGTGTGTGTGTGTTTCCAGCTGCCTCTGCGAATGAACATGCTTTTAGGCGCTCCGCAACACATACCTTGGCTATTGCCAACTATTGTCTTCTTGGGTGATGTCACCAGCCTACAAGTATGCCTCTGACAGCGCTCTGTTCAGTAAACTTCGGTAGCGTTCTGTAAATGCTTCATACTGTAGTGAGTTCATGTAGATAGGCGTAGGTTCGTCTCCCGTCCCTTCCGTGTGTGTGTGTGTGTGTGTGTGTGTGTGTGTGTGTGTGTCTGTTTCCAGCTGCCTCTGCGAATGAACATGCTTTTAGGTGCTCCGCAACACATACCTTGGCTATTGCCAACTATTGTCTTGCGGGTGATGTCACCAGCCTACAAGTATGCCTCTGACAGCGCTCTGTTCAGTAAACTCGGTAGCGTTCTGTAAATGCTTCATACTGTAGTGAGTTCATGTAGATAGGCGTAGGTTCGTCTCCCGTCCCTTCCGTGTGTGTGTGTGTGTGTGTGTGTTTCCAGCTGCCTCTGCGAATGAACATGCTTTTAGGCGCTCCGCAACACATACCTTGGCTATTGCCAACTATTGTCTTGCGGGTGATGTCACCAGCCTACAAGTATGCCTCTGACAGCGCTCTGTTCAGTAAACTCAGTAGCGCGTTCTGTAAATGCTTCATACTGTAGTGAGTTCATGTAGATAGGCGTAGGTTCGTCTCCCGTCCCTTCCGTGTGTGTGTGTGTTTCCGTTGCTTTCACAACTTCTTCTGAAAAAGCAAATTCTTAAACTGTTCACAATCAACAATGTGATATTTAAAATCTTGTTAAGACTCACATTGTTGATTGTGAACATTCTTAGACTTTGCTTTTGTCTGCAGACGTTAATGGAAACAACGAAACGTTGCATGTTTTAATAAACTGTTTAAATGTTACGAAGACTTGTGTTGTGTCGAACTACGGGGACTATTCTTGCCGCAGGTTGCTGGTTTGTTTGTGTTTCATAGTACAATATCATGTAATACGTGTGTTCATAGTATGCTTTCTGTGATGTTGACATGTGTGTGTTTCGTTAGCAGTGCGTCTGTGCTTTCTATGCTGTGGCTACATGTTCATTGTTCGCATAGAAAGTGACAAATGGAAGTGTAAGGGTGGACATTTAAAGCTTGGATACTTCCATGTTATGTGTAAGTCTCACGGGGCCTACGGGTGATAGCGCATACATGTCTATGAAGAACCTTTGGATACCATATGCGACGTGTCGTGGATGAAATGTTTAAGTTGACTGTTCCATCTACCTATGTGTGACATGGTTTGTGGCCATAGGGTGCCAGCAAGTCTTTCCTGTTCATTGGGTGTTTGCCATGGTCTATTGACATCAATCCTATTAATTCATCGAAGGATGTCTTTCATTGGTGGGAACGCCATAGTTTGACCATCGTATGTCATTCCCAGCCGACGTTGAGATTGTGCCATTGGTATGTTTACACAGGTCACCCATCTGTTCCACTGTATGGGAGTGTGATCCCCATTTATGTGCTGGCAGATTGAGTGCTGTATACGCCGGTATCTGCCCAGCGGTCTGGCTTTGTATGGGGAGTGTCTACTGTAGTCCCTATCTGTATTTCCTGGGTTATGCCTTGCAACAGCTGTGGGATTCCCCCAGGTTTGCAGCTATGGGTGCCATCTTGGCTGTACGTTTGTCCATCCATGGGAACTGCCTACTGGACACTAGTATAGGGCTGTAAACATTTCACAGCTGCATTCTGCATTTCCGGTGGATGATCGGCATTATTAGTGCGGAGTAACGCATATGCCATGGCCACGTCCGCACAGGCGGGACAATGAATCATCTGCCAATCCACACCGAGACCCATATTTGCATACCCACGATCCCATGTCTGCAACCCTCGACAGTACCCCTTGCACACCCTTCATGTGTGCGGAAATGGGATGTGAACGCACGTGTATGGGCGCAGCAACCTGGGGAGTCCTATTCATATGTCCTGCATTTCATGGGCGGTTGTCATCACCCTTGAAGTCGCTTCTGGTGCATATATCTACCTGTGCGTAGTCACGGCTGGCACCTCTTCTGGTTCACACGATCGCAGTATGCTGGCCACACTTACTTAAGGAGAAATTTTTGGGTCCTGCAATGGACACAAATGTGCATATGTAAAATGTAGAACATGTTGGGCTGTGTCCATCTGGCCAGTGGTTGTGACCGCTGCTGTATGTTCCCCAATCGCGGATGTGTGTTTGACTACACATATTATGTTGTGCTACGAAACCCATGTTCTACTACGATTAACCCAAATGGTATTGATGTAATGCTGCAGGTTGGCAAGTGCTTTAGGTAATCCTCAGAAGGCCCAGTAGGACATATACGCCACTGTATTGTCAATATAAAACAGACAGAACATGCATACCCTATTTATTCATTGAAGCATGTTCGTTATATGCGGGAACGCTAGTGTTGAAACATCGTATGACCTTCGTAGTTGAGGTTGTTAGTATGCCATTAGTATGTGTTCCACAGGTCGCCCATTTGTTCCGCAGTATGGAGCGAGTGATCCTCATGTTGTTGCTGGCAGATCGAGTGCTGTATGCGCCGGTATTACGGCGGTCTGACTTTGTATGGGGAGTGTCTACTGTAGTCCCTATATGTATTTCCTGTGTTATGCCTTACCGCAGCTGTGTAATTCCACCAGGTGTCCAGTTATAGGTGCCATCTTGGTCGTACACTTGTCCATCCATGGGAATTGCCTACTGGACACTGATGTAGGGCTGAACACATTTCACACCTGCTTTTAGCATTACCCAGTGGATGCTTTGCATCCTTAGTGGGGACTAAGGCACGTGCTATACCCACAGCCCTCCCACGGGGCGGGACAACGGATTATCTGCCAAACAACACCGAGCCCCATTTTGCATACCCAGGATCCCATGGCTGCAACCCCCCACGGTACGCATTACACATCCTTCATGTGTGCGGGACTGGGATGTGGACGCACTTCTATGGACACGACAATCTGGGGATTTCTGTTCATATGTCCTGCATTTCATGGACAGGTATCATCAACCTTAAACACGCTGGTGGTGCATATGTCTAGCTGTGCCGTAGTCACGGCTGACACTCTGTCTGGTCGATCACAATGGGTCGAAGGTGCAAACGGAACTATTTTTGGAGTCCTACAATGGACACCGATGTGCATATGTAAAGTGTAGAACGTGTTGGACTGTCACCATCTGGCCAGTGGTTTTGACTGCCGCTGTATGTTCCCCAATCGCGGATGTCTGCTTGACTACCCATATTATGTATTACTTGGCCTATCTATATCCACGTGCCAGTAAGCGGGAATACAGCAAACCTTGCGTCCTGGCCATCTTCATAAATGACATTATTGAACATATATCGGCCAAAACAGACAATGACAAAAACGATAGACTCCACAGTCAAAAGATACTGAGCTCTTTCACCTACTAACATGGGGCATCGTCGAAGTACGAAATGCATTACATAGTCGTCCCTTATACACTTCCTTCAGAGTCAGTTTAAAGTCAAATAATCAATAAACCTGCTCATAGTTAAGTGGACAGTGCTCCAAGTCTTGATTATAACGTGACATATACAAATCAGTGTTACATACATTACTTCATGGAAACAATAATACGACAACAATGTGTTAATATAAATACAATATTGGTAAATACAATCAGTATCTTGAAACATAGTTGATAATTGTTGTGAGTAAACCTTAGAATGTAGTGTGTTGATCAGGATATTTTATATCAATGTGTATAATTGTAGCATTACGATTCCAAAGCATGGAATCAATAAGTACTATTTAAGCATATATTTTACAATTATGAATGTAAATGAGTGGAGGACACATCCTTAACCTTCCCTGCTTCCAGTGGATCACACACGCACACGCACACTCGCATTTCCTAATTGTGGGTTACGCGCAGGCGCACATGCATATCCGTATTCTGTTTATATATGTTTACTGGGTCTGTGTGGTTACGTGTTTTGTGTTAGTTGTGACTATTCCAGTAACATATGTCTGATCCGGTTGACGGACGTGTGCAGAACGCACTTACAACTTTATACATGTAACAGTCTTTGCAGGATGGACCCATTACGCATTACGTTCACATCTATATGTTCTATAGTCGTAATTCAAACGTGACTGCATTCACGTTTGCTGGTTACTGTGACCACTACACGTTAGCTGTTCGGTGTCATTAATATGCATACCCATGGTACTTAGGTACATTTACATATCCCCCCCGCACTCACGCACGTCACAGGCATCCATTCTCCTGCTGGGAAAGGTGCGGTACTGCATGTTAAACATTCCTAATTCCCCCTCGCTCATGGCCCAGGATGCATATGTCGTGACCGCAGGGATGTTCAGATGACAGGTGCTTATATCCCCTACGAATACAGGCCTTTGATTGTCAGGGTGTTGCTGTGGTGCTTTGGGTTTGGTCTTGTCCGCCCAGTGTACGGAACTGCCCTGACCGTGTATGAATGTTAGATGAGTCACATGGGCACGTTTTGTCCGTGTCTATGATACCATGTCACCCCCCCCAATTATTCATAACCGTGTGCGCCGATTGGCCGGTGTACCCGTTGTAGATCTTGTTATACTAATTGCACACGGTCTGGTCGAACGGACCTATTTCCATTACTAACCCTCGGTATGTATGACCTGTGTCGCAATATTACATGGGTTTACCATTGCGTGACGACTTTCACTGAGCCACAGACATGTCCGTTGCTTGGTTTGGGCCGGTTCCGCTGTGCTACACACATTTAACATGGCGGAACAGGTTGAACAGCTCAGCCACGGGGACATCGGGTTCTCCGTCGCTGTTTAGTATTGAATCGCTATGTGGAGTTTGTTTCACAAAGCGAGACAATGTCGACATTGGTAACGGACATCTCGCGCAGTACGTCCGCACCGCCGCGGGTGACGTATGTCTGCGTTTGGGCGGCGGACAGGCATTATGCTGTGCCATTATGTCTGGGAATATATGGATTCTTGCCATAGATGATATGCCATACTAGCAATGACCTGCGTCTGGGTGTGGGTACTGCTGTATTACCCACGGGAAGAGTGGCCTTAGGTTAAGTGGTGCCCTAGGCAGAAGTTGCCACCGCCACATCACCCGCTACCCCCCTCCTGGTCTACCTACACCAAATAAAGTCTGGAAAGGTGCCCTGAGTAGAGCAACGCCCTAGACGGCTGCCTACTTGGCCTATGCCTAAGGCCGGCTATGTGTGTGGTCCCTCGGGCATCGGACTCGGGAAGCGCCACGTCTGCCGTGGGTATGTCCAGCATTACCCACTTCCAGCCCTGGTGTATTGCCATTATGTTCCATGTGTACAGTGGTGGCGGTTACCATACATATGCCTTTCTCAAAAGCCGATTTCACACTTCTGAACACTACTGTGGTCTCCTTTAAGGCCCCTGAGCCAGTGGTGAACATTACTCAAACCGCTGAATCACGTACATATGCCTTCCACCAGCACCTACAGGACTGCATGGATCAGGCAATCCCATACAAAACTGAGACTCTTTGTACCACAGACAAGCATGCAGTCTGGTGGACCCCAGCCATGAACAAGCTCTACAGCGACAGGAGGTAGATACTACAAGTTAAAGCGGAATACTTGTAAGGTAACACACCCTTGCTCATTATATGTGAAGAACTACAAGCTGTCATGAAATCATCCAGGGGAAATTCAACAGAGAAATTAACAAGGACTCAACAGACATTCATAAGTCCTTCTTTAGCTATGTTGGACACCTGGGAGGACACTCCCAGATATGCTCAAACCGGGTTCACAATGATGTGAAGATGACTGAACCTACACACATTGCCAGCATACTGGCTGACATGTTCAGTGCTAACATTTCCCCCCCCCCACATGGAGAGTTATCTATACCAGAGACTTGTAGATCCTGGAACATCTGTAACGCACAGGTGGGAAATGCTGTGTCCAAGGCAGTCAACACAGCATCCATGGGACCAGATGGTGTCCCAGCTGTGTACTCCATGAACTCTATGGGGAATTAAACCCACACTTAGGACAGCTGTTTAATCTTAGCCTCACCTCAGGATACGTACCCGAGTAGTAGCACAAGGCGACTGTAGTCACACTTCACATAGATGGTGCCTCCACTGACCCTGGTTATTACCATCCCATTAGCTTGACAAGCCTTATCTGCAAAGCCATGGAGAAGGATCATAATGGAACTCATAGATAAAGACATAGGGGACTCGCATACTTTGGATACAACCCAGTTTAGCTTGGTCAAAGTCAGATCATGCCTTTTACACGTGTTTGACTTTGTAGGATCAGTCACCAAGGCCATTGATGAGGGTAAAGCAGTCCATACAGCCTACCTCAACCTGGCAAAGGCCTTGACACAATACCCGCCTCGGGTATCATTGATAAACCCGTCATCTTGAGCGTATATCCATACATCGCCATATGGGTTGCAAACTGGCTAAGTCACAGAACACACATGGTCATAGTTGCTGGCGCCATGTCATACTCACAGCCAGTCACAGGTGGTGTCCCATGGGGCTCAGTCCTGGGTCCACTATTTTTCAGCATCTACGTTTCCAAAGTACAAGCAAACACAGGGGGGTTATGGGTGACAATGTTTGCAGATGACTGCAAACTGGGTGCCATAGTCAGACACACATCTGACACAGATATCCTTCAGGAGTGCCTCACAGATGTGGATAAGAGGTGCCAGAGACATGGCCTACAGCTAAATGCCAGGAAATGCATAGTCATACCCTTCGGGAAGAACAAGGTTACCCCTAGCTACCATATAGGTGGCAATCCACTGAGCACAGAGGGAGTTACCAGGGATCTGGGGACCCGGGTTGTTGTTAACCGTTCGTTAGACACACACGTTGCTAACGTAGTTAGGTAGACCTTCCACATTGCCCACATCATCATGAAGGGATTCACATCTAGATCAGGGAGGTCATTGTCCCCTTGTACTCATCACTCATTAGACCTATGATTGGGTACAATGCCCGTTCAGAATGTATCTGACCCGACACCTGCAGCAGCTGGAAAGGCACCAACAGTTCATCGACAAACAGATGCAGGGTCTCAGGAATATGTGTTATACTGACCAACTGAAAGAATTCCAGATGTATACAGTTGCATACCACTTGCCCAGAGGTGACCTGTGCCTGGCATACAAGGCCATGTCGAACCCAGATCTGATGACTATGCTTCACCTAAAGAAGTTAGATCCTCAGAACCACAAGGGCAGGTGGCGTACACCTTGACACTGTCATTAATAGAACGTGTTGGTGGGACAGATTCATCACCCAGACACTCACTATGCTGTGGAACAACATCCCAGTACATGTGAGGGCAAGCACCTCGCTGGCCTTGTGTTAGTATTTTGACATGGATGTCTGAATTGATTTATTTAAGTAACCTTCTAAATGAATATTTACATTACCACATTGTGAATCTTTACATTTCGTTGGTCTATTTTACATTAGTCATAATCATATGGTTTATCTGTATATATTATGGTTCATTTATATTACTAGGTGTCTGCAGTTCTTTTAATATATTGGCACAATCCGTAGAACATATATATGTAGCTTACACAGTCAGACATTTGGAAAACATTATGTTGGTTCATCTTTCATATATATACATATATTTCTATTTCTCTATGAAGAATGTACCTTACGAAGCAATGTCTGATGTCCTCACTGTGTGGAATCTGTAACCCAAGTAAAGTTTGTTTGCTTGTTTGCCTTTAAGGCATGTAATTAATACCTAGCACATCTAATTTACTGACCAATTAAGGGTTTTACATGTAGTAGGTTGGACTGCATTGTATGTATTCTGAATAAGTCTGCTTATGAAGCAGATGAAAAGAGCTTCAATAAACTATGGTGACTGCATTTAATTCCTGGTGTGCTCTGAGTGGTCACTGACGGTGTCTACAGTACCTCGTCTTTGCTTTGGACTTCATCGGCTGGTTGTCTGTGTTTGTTGTATGGGGAATGTCAAGTGTAGTCCCTATGTGTATTACTTGTGTAATGCCTTACTACGGCAGTGTAATTCCACCGGGTTTGCAGTTATGGGTGCCATCTTAGTCATACGCTTGTCCATCCATGTGAATTGCCTACTGGACACTGGTATAGGGCTGTACACATTTCACACCTGCATTTTGCATTCTCCGGTAGATGGTTTGCATTATTAGCGGAGAGTAAGGCAGGTGCTACGCACATCCCTCCCACGGGCGGGACAAAGGATTGCCTGCGAAACAACACCGAGGCCAGATTCTACATACCCAGACTCCCTTGACTGCAACAGTCGACAGTACCCATTACACATCCTTCATGTGTGCGGGACTGTGATGTGGGCGCAGTTCTATGGACCAGTACCCTGGGTATTTCTGCGCATGTGTGCTGCATTTCATGGACAGCTATCATCAACATTGGACACGCTTGCGGCGCATATGTGTACCTGTGACGTGGTGACAACAATGAGATCACGTGAGTAATGCAGGAAGCTAGCAGGCATTCCATGAATGGAATTTTTGGTCCTACAATGGACACCGATGTGCATATGTCAAGTTAGATGTTGCTGGACTGTGTCCACCTGCCCAGTGCTTTTCACTGCTGGTGTATGTTCCCCAATCGCGGATGTCTGTTTGACTACCCATTCTACATGGTGCTACATAACCAGGTGATTTAGTACTGTGAACAAATGTCATACATCCAAAGATGCTGGTTAGCAACTGCTTCATATAAACCTCAGACATCCCAATGGGACATATCCGTCACTGTATTTCCAATATAACACCACGGAACATGTTGATTACCTATGTATTCATTTAACCATGTTGTCTTCATAGGTGGGAATGCCATAGTTTACATATCCTACTTGACGTTGTGTGTGTGCCATTAGTATGTGTTCCACAGGTCGCAAATCTGTTCCGCTGTATGGTAGCGGGTGCTCCTCATTCTGTTGCTGGCAGATTGAGTGCTGTGTGCGCCGGTGTTGGCACGACGGTCCGGCTTTGTATGTGGAATGTCAACTGTAGTCCCTATGTGTATTTCCTGTGTTATGCCTTACCCGGGTTTGCAGTTGTGGGTGCCATCTTGGCCATACGGTTGTCCATCCATGACAATTGCCTACTGGACACTAGTATAGGGCTGTACACATTTCACACCTGCATTTAGCATTCTCCGGTGGATGGTTTGCATTATTAGCGGAGAGTAAGGCAGGTGCTACGCACATCCCTCCCACGGGCGGGACAAAGGATTGCCTGCGAAACAACACCGAGCCCAGAGTCTACATACCCAGAATCCCTTGACTGCAACAATCGACAGTACCCATTACACATCCTTCATGTGTGCGGGACTGTGATGTGGACGCAGTTCTATGGACCCGGTACCCTGGGTATTTCTGTGCATCTGTGCTGCATTACATGGACAGCTATCAGCAACATTAAACACGCTTGCGGTGCATATGTGTACCTGTGCCGACAATGAGTTCAGGTACGCATTGAAATAAGACATAATTCTTTTCTTTAGACAATTTTTGGGTCCTACAATGGACACCACTGTGCATATGTAAAGTGTAGAGCTTGTCGGACTGTGTCCTTGTGAGCAGTGGGTTTCACTGATGCTGTGTGTTCAGCAATCGCGGATGTCTGCTTGACTAACCATACTGTGTAGTGCTACAGGAACCATGTCTTCCGACACCAGAACCCAATGGTGTACATCCAATGTTGCAGGTTAACAACCACTTTCATACCCAGAGGTCACGATTGGGAGGTATTGCCACATTATTATCGGAACAACACCTCCAGACTGTGTACATCACGGGAACTTTAGGCCAGTCTTCACGGCCATTTGCAATTGTAATTAGCACACGTGTCAATACATGTATGATAAGACATATTGTCATGCAGAAGTTAATCTATGTTATTTGGACATTGGCTTCTGCTATTGGCATCCGTTGCTGTGAGTGTTGCCAGTTACCATACACATTGCTTGCTCAGAGGCAGACTACACAATTCTGCACACTACTGTGGTCTCCTTTAAGGACCCTGAGCCAGTGGTCGACAGTACTGCAGCCACTGCATCAATCACATTTGCCATCTACCAGTACCTACAGGACTGCATGAACCAGGCATTCACTTACCCAACTGTGGTTCATTGTACCAATGCCAAGCATCCAGTGTGGTGTACCCCAGCCATACACAGGATGTACAACACGAGGAGGTGGCTACTACAAGGTGGAGCAGACACCTTGTGAGGTATGACACCCTTGGTCATCATATGTGTAGAGTTACACACTGTCGTGCCATGGTCCAGGGCACATTCCACAGATATACCTACATGGACCTGGCTGACAATCATACCACCTTCAGTTGCTATGCTCAACACCTGGGAGGTCACTCCCACATATGCTCTGACTGGGTTCACAAAGAGGTGGAGTTTACTCAACATACACGCATTGCCAACATACAGGCTGACAAGTCCAGTAAGGACATCTCCACACCCTCCCCACACATGAGGAGATGTCTGTACCAGCGGTTTGTGGTCACCAAATGTTCTGTGACACACAGGTGGGACATGCTCTCTCCAGGGTAGTGGACATAGCATCCATGAGACCAGCTGGTGACCCCACTGTGTACTCCACTATCTCATTGAGGAATTAGACCCACAGTTAGGACAGCTATTTCTTTGTAGCCTCACCTCAGGTAAGGTACCCAGGTTGTGTCGCATGGCAACTGTAGTCCCACGTCACAGGGCCAATGCCTCCACTGAGCCTGGTTATTACTGTCCCATTACCATGAGGAGACCTATCTGCAAAGACATGGGGAGGGATCATACTGCGGCTCGTATATGACTGCATAGGGGACATACATACTTTGCATCCAACACGGTTTGTCTTGTTCAGGGCTGGTTCATGCCTTTAAAGCATGGTTGACATTTTGGGACAGTCACGAGGCCATTGATGGGGTGTTGCAGTCCATACAGCCTACCTTGACCTGGCAAAGGCCTTCATCACATTACGCCCTCAGGTATCGTTGATAAACCCATTGGCTGGGATGTGAACACGTACATCACAGAATGTGTTGTAAACTGTCTATGTGACACAACCCACACGGTCATAGTTGCTGGCAGCATGTCAGACCTACTGCCTGTCGCAAGTGGTGTCCCATGGGGCCCTTCCATGGGTCCACTCCTGTCATACATCTACATTTCCACGGTACAGGCACACACAGGGGTTTTATGGGCAACATTGTTTGTAGATGACTGCAAAACAGGTGCCATAGTGGGACGGACATCTGACACAGATATCCTTGAAAGGGGCCTCCCAGATATGCATATCTGCTGTCAGGGACATGTCCCACAGCTAAATGCTAAGTAATGCAACATCATACCTGTGGAGATCTACTAGGTCACCCCTGTCCAGCATATAGGTGGCTGTCCACTCAGCACAGGGGTGATTACCAGGGATCAGGGGACAGAGTTTGTCGGTCACCATTCATTCAACACACACGTTGCTATCGTGGTTGTGTGGGACTTCTACATTGCCCACCTGTTTGTGCAGGGATTCACATCTACATCAGGCTAGGTCATTGTCTCCTTGTACCCATTACGTGTTACACCTAGGATTTACTACATTGCCCCATTCAGACTGTATCTGACCATACACCTACAGCAGCTGGGAAGCCCTCATAGGTTAATTGTTGTACAGATGCAGGATGACATCATTTTGTGTAATGCTGCCCCACTTGTAGGACCCCTGCCACATTACGTCACATACCTGCTGTTTAGTGTTGACCTGTGCCTGACATACGAGGCCATGTCAACCCATATGTCATGTGTATGCTTCACCTACTGTATCTGCATCCCTCAGAACCACTAGGGCAGGTGACATTTACCTTGTCACGGTCATTAATGGGATGTGTTTGAGTGACACATATATCACCCAGACACTCATAATGCTGTGGATCTACATCACAGTACATGTGAGACAGAGATCCTTCCTAGCCTTGTTCGGGTATGTTGTCCATTGGATGGAGAATTGCAGGTATAGGCCAGGGATTACATCATTATCACTGCTTGACGGAGGTACAGCAATATCATGAGTATTTTATCTGAAGCACAGAAGGTTGGCAAAGTCATCCTAACTATGGTGTAGTGTTATGGCTGAGCCTGGGACGATGGCCTACCCTGTACCTATGGACGTATGAACCTATATTCATAGTTTGTCACATTTACAATTGTCTATCCCTATACTCTTGCTCCAGTGTATATTTCTGTGGCACATGATTGTCCTCTGTATTACATGCAGGTATGCTGTGTACAGTGCACATCGTCACAGTTGATGACAGTGTATCTGTGTCCCTAACACTGTGATACTGAGGACTACCACACATCCTTCACAACATTACATGCATATGTCCATTCTATTCTTCTTTGGCCTATGGGGTGTGTTAAGGCAAACATTACACAAGTTCCGTTTGTGCATGCTTCATGTTGGTGTTTGACCAGGCTCCGTTGCAGTCGTGTGTTGGACAGTGGTGTTTCTGTGTGTTTGCCATGTGTTTTTATTGCCGGTACATCTGTGGGAGGTGTGGTTGGCACATGTTCCTCTTTGCAGGGACACCCATCCTGGGGTTTGTGTCATGCATCTGCACTTGGCACGTGCCATATGTCCTGTACTATTCCCACAGTCGTGTATGCCTTCATGCACTACTACTGCGTGTTACTGGCTGTTTGTATGTGGTACACATGGACATTGTGATGGTTGGCTTGACCTATTCCCATGCTAGAACGTACACATCTGTCAATTGAGTTGTTTAAATCAAACTGTAACACTCATTCGTATTTTCAAAATGACAGTCAATGACACAGGAAGCTGAGATTAATGACGTTTTACTACTGTGCAGCAGGAGGCAAAGAACTATGCAGTAAAAGTTTAGACATTTGTTTTACTCTATACATGTTACAGCTGTATGAGCATTGTGTAGACTATCATCTTTTGCACACATTAATGATGTGGTCAGTCACAAGGCATTTACATCACTATGGTCCACAATAGTCTATACATACGTGGGTGCTGGGGTCGTGCTTTTAAAATGTTTTCCCATGAGAATAACACAGCCTTGCAAGGCACCTTGTCAATTACAGTCTCCTTCTGTGATTGTAGCTGTTTCAAGGACCCTAGACTGTTCCGATACAGTAGTCAGTTAATTTCTTAATACGTTGCTTTGTCTCTCTGGTAAGGAGTTGTACTGTTATCTTCGATAGAGCTCACAAGGCCATCCTCCTCAGGGAAGGGGTGATGTTATGCATGTACATACATTTATTGTTCTGTAACCCAGCAGATAATTAATGCTGACAGACATAAGCCTGCTGTACTGGTTACTGCCAGGATCAGAATTCCATCACACTACAGCTTAGCTACACCAATTACATGCAGGCTTAGTTCTACTGCCATATTGTACGGTACAATTCAATGCATTATATAGTATTTCGAGTCTAAACTGGCACTTCATATGTGTTTCTATATATATTTTTGAACAACATCCATCCGCCATATCCATGTTATTACGTCCTTTACCTTGACCGTGTGTATTTGGCCGTCCGCAACGCTACTCTCCACATGTGATGTCCCACCTTCCCCTTCTTTGCCTGTAGCACCCTGTTAGGACGTCCTGTTTGGTAGGCACGTGTTCCGCTATATGTGATCGACTTCACTGCATAGCTAATCATCGATGCGGTGGTTCAACAACCCGACTTGTCCACATGTGTACAGTTATGTGCACCATGTCGTATGCAAACCTATATGGTTTCGACGGGTACATACCACATGTGGGATGTACACATTCTGCAGACACATTCACATGCAGCCATTTACATATCTGTACCTGAGGTGGGTTGGTGACATGTGGAATGCGTATTTGCCAGCGTGGCATTGCCTAACACAAACATCTTACCACATTTCAGGTATGCACATTGTGTGTGGGTGTATAGCTGCACACGGATGCTAGCAGGTTAGGGTGCACAGGTGTACATGGGTGGGACTGACATGTACAATGAGGCTATTGTGTATTACATCTGAATGCATGGGTTCTGCTTCTGGATATTACACTTCAACATCGCCATCCAGTGTATGCGACAGAGACGTTGCTGGGTGTGGGATATGTTGCTATGCACATGTTTGCCTGTGTTTAAGGTATCTTGATTCCTTACTGTTGTTATGTCGACACAGCTACCCGGCTATGTACTCTCACTACTGCTTGTTACCATTATGGTTGGCACCTTTTCCAATGCCCATAGTGGGGCATGTTATGTGGAAACTTCGGAATTTGCAGGACTACACATACCCACAGCAAGTGCAGTTGACAGAACTTCACTTGTTTGCCATACTATAAGCTTATTCTGTAAGCATTTGGGTTCCTTATTCATTTTCTTATGCCATGTATGTGTTTCATATACAAATGTATATGTTTTATACTACTATTACATGTATATTGCGGGAATATTTTTGGCAGGGGATCTGAGGTCATTTTCCATTTTTCCGATTGTTGCAGGGACACAACTGTCCAATCAGGGACTGTCCATGGCACATTGGGACAGCTGGTAACCCTGGTGACCATGCCCATGTCGCTACTGGGGTTGCCACCTTTTCCAGTTTCCAAGCTGGGATATTTCCGGGACTCACATCTGACTTTACAGGCCGACACATACACACGGTCACTATATAGCATAGAACTTCACTTGTTTGCCTAAATAACAGCTTATTGTTGTGGCAGTTTGCTTGCTTATTCTGTTTCTTGTGACATTTAGGTATTTCAGTTACAGAAATAACCAATTCATGCTACCATTACATTAAATACGGGATATCATTATGTCCTACAATCTTAGCACATTTGCCATTTTTAATACATTTTTTCGGGACACAACTGCCCATAGAGAGACTGCCCCACCCAGAGTGGGACAGGTGGTGACCTTAGTCGCTGCTCCTATGTCGGTGCGGCGCGCTGACATGCTGCTGTACACCTTCTCTGAGTGTAACCACTGACGGTGCATTGCAGGACAAACGCGGTCTTATGCGTATCCTTTGCTCCTTGGACGGGTACACTTAAGCCTTCGTGGCTTGTATTTGCTTCTCCGTTTATTTGGGACGGGTACTATGTTGCATACTCTACGTGTGTTTCATTCTGCACGGGACCTGGCTGCTGCCATTACTATTATGGGCGGACCGTGGCTATCAGCACATTAGGTTGTTCACCTCCTGCCAGCTTAGACATGCCTCCAGATGCATCCTACCTGGGCTCGCTCACGTACACTACGCACGTGTCTGTGGTTGCGGTGCACTCTCATTAATATGCATATGGCGCTACTGCGCCGGCTATTCACTGCACCGCCGACGCAGACCTTACGCCGGCCTTGCGCCGAGCTTCATGAATCCCGGGGATAATCTTCTACATTAAGCATATACTTTGTGTGACCTAACCTGTTTAAAAAAGGTAATCAAATGCCTAATGTGTTTCCACAGAAAATTATTTTGCAAAGGAAGTGTTTCCAGTCTGGCTCGCAAAAATGAAAATAACTTGACTTGGCAGTAGCATATTATTCTGATGGACAGCAGTGTAAATGGGCAGAAGCAAAGCAGTTTTCAAACTCATCTGCAATTTTTGGGGGGTTCATTCCTATGTAGAACTTGAAAAACAGCTGTCTTTGCTTTCACACCGAGGAATAAAATGATTTGAGAAATGGCAGTTGTCACATCGATGACAATGTGACTGAAAGAAAGGACTTCTACTTTTCAAATTAATATACTAACAATTATAAAAAGTTAAAACCACCTACAATGAATTAAAGGCAGCTTCATCGCTATGATATTTTTCAAAACTTTTGATCCAGATTTTGAAAATTTGATGATACTTCAAACAGTAAAACTATTTGACATATTCATTTTGCACTGCTTAGATGAAATTCCTTTACTTTGGCTTAATCATATGCTTTATTCCTGGATCTAATAACTGACTCCACTTGCATTCATCTGGTCCAAAGAAATCATGTGATTTCATGTGGAATCAAAGTACAAAATAGTTGAAATGTTGCAAGAACTAGGATCAAGAAAATGTACACAAATTTATAACTTTGATTAATTTAAAATTTATGTTCCAGATACAGAAAAAAAGTATATATAGGTAAGAATTGTCAGAGGGTAGTAGTACCTAGGGTGGGAAGTCTGATACAGGCATGGATTTAGTAGCAGTATAGATGTATGAAAGGCTAGGTATTAGGAATAAAGCTGATTCCTTATTTCTATGATTACTCTCTGCATACATCAGGGGGATGTATCTCTAGGTGTACTCTAGCCACGTTAGTCTTATATGCTAGACAGATGATAGTTGGCATGAGAGAGGTTAAAGGGTAGGAAGGGTGCACTATGTAGTGGAAATTAAAGTAGGTGGAGCATGCTAGGTGAAATGGAGGTGATATAGTAATTAGTGTAAGTAGAGTGAAGGTATCAGTGGAGGGGCAAACATTTAGTTAGACGCATGAGGAGAAGGGATGGAAAAGGTAAGTCTACAGCAGCTTAGTGTGGAAGTTGGCATCCAGATTACTGTGGTAATTGAAAGTCTGACTGATTGAAGGGAAGTGTTGAAATGGATGAAGTGGAGAAAATGTCTTACAAAAATGGGGGTATACATTTCTGGGGTAGTATTGTCAATGAGAGTTAAGATTACTAGTGCAAAATGGAACAGAGCGTAATACATATGGACACTGAATATAGGCAGCCACACAAATGTCACTGGGACTAACTGTGTTGGTTCATAGTAGAGTTGGCTTTAGATGAGAGTCTGGTACAAAAATGTAATAGAGTCATTCATAGTTTGTGGGGCAAGGCACAGAAGAAACATGGGGAGTGCATGGGACCATTGGGGGATATAGCCTAAATTCAGTTAGGATGCAAATGCAAAGGTATGACATGTGAGATCCAGGGGGACTAACTGGAGTTGAGTGGGACTAATGTAATATTAATTCAGTGAAGGCTTAGATGTAGAGAGGGAAGTAGTAGAGCTTTAGCTGACATCATCTGGGGACAGAGTATAGGAGAAGGGGCATCAACAGTGGGATGTATGGTAAAACCTGAGGTGGGAAATACAGTGAGGCCCAATTATGGTCTTCTATGACTTAGCTAATAGACTGCTGTGGGGGAGGGGTGTCTTTATTGATACCAAAGGATCCTAAGGACCTGGCCCTATAGGTGGGGCAATTTATGTAGAGATATGAAGGGAGTATACAGGGAGAGGAGAGAGAGATGCACTACAGTGGGTTATAGGGAGGACACAGTGTGGCAGTTGTCATTTGTAATTCTAGGGTGCTTCAATCATCCTATTAAAAGGAATGGGAGATTACAAAGGCTGGCAAGGGGAGGGAGTGATGTGCCCTTCTTAGAGAAAAAATGTTATTGACCTAAGCGCTTAGGAGGCTAAGTAAAAGTAGATTTAGAGTGTAAAGTGGACAGATGAGAATGGTCATTATGTTAGTTCACATGAGGCATTATTTTGGAAGTTGAGTAGTTGCAAGATTGGCGGGGCTGGATGGTGGGTATTAAGTGGGAATAAGGAGATGGAAAGTGGTGATGTGGTCTTTTTTCTGTCCTAACAATGGTGAAGGGATTGTTTTAGGAGTTTCTTTAAGGAAATGAGGGCACTGGTTAGGGAGAGTGACAGTATTATAGTAAGGTAGACTAACATTGTTCTGGTCTTATGGCTTAACAGGTTACATGTGGCAGTAGGACTGAACTTCTTCTACATCTAACCATTGCACTAGTAATGGAGCATGAATGAGTAATATCTTCTACAGATGATCCACAGAGGACATCATGTATGACACAGATGTCACTCTTCCCTCTGACCACCTGTTACCACCTGCATTAACTGCTAATCCCCACCCCCATTTTATATAGATAGCCATGTGTCCCCAGATACCTGTGTAAATTATAATGGCTGTGATGCACACCACTCTCCCTGCTGTGTAGAGTAAGTGGATGTCTGATGCAAAGTATAACTCAGCTCTTCATTGCCAGCATAGCCTTTACATAACACCACATACATCACTTTGCTATTTGTCAGACTGCCTTTTCACTGTGTAGTTTTCTGCAGTCATAGAGGCAGACCAGATGTTGACAATTTGCTGTGCTGTAAGATACTGCACACGACGCAGGCTGGGGAGGAGGAACTGCTGCTGGTTAGTGTGTATTAGCTCATCACTGCTAGTGAATGTTGAGCTAAATACTGTAACAAGGCATGCTGCTGTGGATGTGCTACCTCCTGGGACTACTGACTGGCCTGGCTGGTTCCTCATTATCATACCATGTAGCACACAGCATGTTATGCATCAGGAGACACACTGCAGTGCCTCCCAGATGGCCAACACTTGATCTACTACATTGCTGGTTTGAACATAGGTGGTGTTATATTGGTGTTCATCCATACTTTGTAATTTCTGAATGGGTGTCATCATCCAGGGTTTCTCATAGTATTCTGCATCAGCAACAATAATGTAGGAATGTACAGAGAGGATGTGACAGAGATATTGATACTGTGTGTGGCTGTAGACATGTGGGCATATCATTGTGCCTGGAATGTTGTTGTGTAGAAAACATCATTACAGGTGACTTGCATACCATATATCAGGGTTAAGAGCAATGCCAAACAGCTGTGCAGACATATTGGTTATGAGAACCTGTGACATACCTCTCAACTGTCCATTTTTTTGTCTCATATTTTTGTCCTTTCCTCATAACATTTGTGTGTCTAAACTTGGTAAGCATTGACATGCATTTGAAATTCAAACTTAAAATCTTTCAGAAAATGCATGCCAACATAAAACCTATTATTTGATCCACTTTCTAAGTTTATAAGAGCAATATTTAAAACTTTGCAACATGGAAATGCATGTGAAAGCATAAGGTTGAGCTCCAAGCTATCACAATAAGGTGACTAAGTTCATGGTCTACCTCTTGCAAGAATCATACTTGCAGAAAAGTGAAAAATTTGTGGTTAGCACTGAGTGGAAGAAGGCTGACATCAAGCAGGAGTTGACAGACTACCTGTCATCCTTATCGAGGATCACACATTCTGCAAAAATCAGGCAGTTGAGAGGAATGATTGTATTTATACTGTAATATACTACAGTTGATAGTTAAAGCATTATTTGTAAGGCAGCCAGAAAGCTTTTAAAATACATTGCTCTGTGTAGACCACAAATCATTTATTAATTAAACAATTTTATAAATCAGTCATTATTTCAAAAATTATTGTTGCACATACAGGATGGCTGGCCAGAGTTAGCCAACACAGTCAAGACAGTGTGGGAGATTGAATTAAAGTAGCAACTGAATGAGCAAATGAATGAGAGAAGTTAATGCATGTAGCAGAGTTTGAAGTTTTAGTTTCATAATTTAAAAGGTGTCTTCCGTAAAGCTATTTTACTTGATACTCAGAGAAAAACAGGTAAACATTGTAAAAAGCTGAAAAGCATATTACACCGGACCCTTCTCAGTTTGGATTCATCAAGGGCTGATTATGCTTACTCAACCTGGTAGAAAGGTCACCAAAGCAATGGAGGAAGGTAAATTTGTATGCACTACATACCTTGACCTAGCCAAAGCCTTTGACACAGTTCCCCAATAAGGCATTATAGACAAGCTAAATAAACTGAGAATAAACCCCTATGTCATCAACTAGATATCCATCTGGCTCATAGATAGGATGCAGGAAATCAAAATAGGGGATGTTACCTCCTTTCTTTTCTTTGTTTCATTTGAGGGTTACTTCTTTTCCCCTTTTCCAAGAAGTAAGGTCTCTCACTCACAATTTAATTTGATCCAACAACCTCTGCCTCCCAGGATGCTAGGATTACAGGTGTATGCCACACGCCTAGTAATAAGTCCATTAGGCCCAGTGACATTCTCAAAGAGGCCAGTCACAAGTGGAGTCCCCCAGTGTTCTCTTCTGGGACCTCTCCTACTTGGCATCTACTTCTCTGAAGAAAAAGGCAATATGAAAGGGCTTTGGCTGACTAAGTTTGCAGATTACTGTAATCTAGGAGCAGTCATTGAATCCCCAAATATATTAGCCATCCAGCAGGAAGGTTTGTCCCAAATAAATAACTTATTTAAAAATCATGGACTGAAACTAAATGCTTAAAATGCATTATTGTATCCTTCAGGAAGTCATCTACCTCATGGAACTACCACATTGACAATATACCCTTAAGAGTTTACCCAGTTGTTTGGGATTTTGGAACTTATGTGACAGTGACCTAATGTTTGACCTACATGTGTCCATTGTCATAAGAAAGTCCTTCTAGACTGCACAGCTTATAAACAAAGGGGTTGTGTCTAGATCTAGGGAAGTCATTGTCCCCCTTTACTCAGCCCTCATTAGGCCAGTCATCAAGTATAATAATCTATCCTGACACATCCAACAACTGGAATGCCCACAGAGATAATTTACTAAAAGGATACAAGGCCTAAACAACATGTCCTACATGGACCAACTCAAAGATTTGTCACTATACTCTGTATTCTACATTCTGCTAAGAGCTGACCTGTTTTTCTGATTTGCACATAGTCTCTGAAGACTTTCAGTGCTGATCAGTAAACATAAGCAGATATGCATTGACATACATGACAGGTAAACAAAATTAACCTTTTTGTTCTTTTGTCTTTAGATGATGAGGAAATAAATTGTAGCAGTCACCAAGTGCAAAGAATATTATAGAAGCTTACCAAGGCTGCTTGTGAGCATGCAAGCATTAAACATACTTCTGAAGTAAATATGTATGATTAAGCTAAAGATTCATTAGAATGTGATCTGAAGTATTCCTTTTTCAAGTAAACATTCAGAATTAAGTAATAATGACATATAATTGCAGAAATAATGTGCCACCATTAAACAATTAAAGCATGAACCAAATTTTTCCCAGGTCAATGAAAGTTTGTCCTCTGCCCATCCAGGGACATCCACAAAGAGTTAGGTCAGTGGATTGATCCTGTAGGCACTCTGATGTGGTACAGCCTTGTAAGCCATAAAACTTGTGATCTTTGGGACTTGATAGAGGATGTGATGGAGCAGGCAGTGAAGAGGCAACTTCGGCCCATGTGAGATCTTCTACAGTGTGTGCAAGTCTTTCT